>NC_057813.1:291206680-291253582 GCF_018294505.1 Triticum aestivum | reverse complement strand
GCGAACCAGTTTCGCCTAAGTTAAAAACCTACTCCGAGTGGAGAGCATCCCTCCAACTTGGGGGGCTTATCCGCGAACCAGTTTCGCCTATGTTAAAAATCAACTCTGAGTGGAGGGCACCCCTCCCACTCGGGGGCTTAGCCGCCAGCCCATACCCGCCTAAGTTCAAATATACTCTGAGTGAGAGCATCCCTTCCACTCGGAGGCTTAGCCGCGAACAAGTTTCGCCTAAGTATAAAATCTACTTCGAGTGAGAGCATCTCTCCCATTCGGGGGCTTACCCGCGAGCCCATCCTCGCCTAAGTTAAAATCTACCCTGAGTGAGAGCATCCCTCCCACTTGGGGGCTTAGCCGCTAGCCCGTCCTCGCCTAATTTAAAACCTACTCCGAGTGAGAGAATCCCTCTCACTCGGGGGCTTAGTCGCGAGCCCATCGTTGCCTAAGTTAAAATCTACTCCGAATTAGAGCAACCCTCCCACTCAGAGGCTTAGCCGCGAACCAGTTTTGCCTAAGTTTAAAATCTACTCCGAGTGAGAGCGTCCCTCCCACTCGGGGATTAGTCGCGAGCCCGTCCTCGTATAAGTTAAATATCTACTCCGAGTGGAGAGGATCCCTCCCACTCGGAGGCTTAACCGCGAATCAGTTTCGCCTAAGTTAAAAAATCCATTCGCTCGAAGCATGTGATAAACAGGAAAGCAAATATTTGAATAAATCCAAGTTCAGAAACACAAGCAAAAGTAGACAGGCGTCAATCCCAAATGAGTTTAACAGTTACAAGATCACTCGGCATTCCGAGGAAAATAAATTCAAATCATTTAGTTTTTCTTCACTCGGCAGGAGGAGGACTCGCTGGCTCGATAAAGGTGTCCAGGTCAATGCCGCTGGCTATGCGAGTGGCTGCCTCAATCAAAGTCTCCATGAAGGATTCAAACTAGAGTTTCTTCGTGTTCACCACCTGGAGGGCCTTCAGGTTTTCTTCTTTGGCATCTTTGCAATGGACTCGGGCGAGTGAGAGAGCCACGTCAGCTCCACAGCAAGCAGCTGATTTCTTCCATGCTTGCACTTGACTAGGGATTTTATTTAGCCGAGTCATCAATGACTCGAGGTCATTCTGAAGTATATCCTCTGGCCACATCTCCTTGTCTATGCATGTTAGTGCAACCTTCAGTCGAACAATGTACCCCAAGACGCTGTCGAGACGAGCTTCAAGTCGCAGTACATTTATAGCAGATTCATCTTTGACGAATGACTTTGTGGGGTCCAGGCTTTGTGGGGTCCAGGCTTGGTTCATAGAAATTTTTTGGATTCACTTGGATGAAGAAGGATACCTTCAAGCACGATGTACATCTTTTTTGCAAGGCCCCCCAAGTATACCTCCAGCTCGTCCCTCTTTTGAGTGAGTTGGTCCACCTTATCAGTCAAGACAATTTTCTCCTCCCTCAGCTGAGCAACTTCCTTCTATGCCTCATCAACAACAGTCTTCAGGGTTGCGTTCTCCTCTTCGAGCTTACCGAATGAAGATAGCTCATTCTCAGCTTCCTCAGTCTTCTCTCAAGACACCTTTTGCGCCCCCACGAGTTCATTGTATTTCCTCTCCAGCACCTGCTTCATAGTTTCTAAAGAAATAACATTCTTCAGTTGTGCTTGGAGTTGGCGGTTTTCACTACGCACATCTGTTCGAGTGGAGTCACTCGGTTTAAAGGACGAAAAAGAAGAAATGATAAAGCACACAGTCAGCAAAGTGTTACCTCCCATGGTCTTCACTTCATCCTGAGCATCCTTCAAGTTCTTCTTGGCAAGTTCTAGATCCAGTTGGAGTTGGATCTTCTCCTTCTCCAGGGCAATGTACTGAGTCCCAAGTTCACAAGATTTCTGAGATCACCAGAAAGACAATTTAGTTGATGAAGAGAAAGACTCTCAAAATTGTTTCCTCTACTTTCAAGTGGAGAAGAGCAAATCCAGATTGCTATTATCAAAAGTGTTCTAAGACCAACACCGAATCAAATATTCGACGGCGGTCTCGGGGATTACACCAAGTGGGTGCACTCAGCGTGCCCCCACTGGATCAATTTCCCACTCGGCGCAGCCTGACCGTTTTGAGTGGACGAGACACAAAAAGAGAGAAAAAGCAACTTGTTCTCAGACCCCCGCCGAATCAAACATTCAACGGCGGTCTCGGGGACTACACCCAGTGTGTGCACTCACCATGCCCCCACTGGATATGTTTCCACTATCACTTTGGGACTAATGATCTCAAAACCATTACTAAGAATCAAGTTTATTTTGTCCAATGATCTTCATGAAATTTTTAATTATATCCTCCTTGGATATCTATCACTTTGGGACTAATTTCATATGCTGCTTTTAGTAAGCTCAAACAAATATAAGTGAAGATCATGAGCATAATTTTTCTTTCTCTCAAAATAATCTAAGTGAAGCAAGAGAGAATTTATTAAAATTTTACTAACTCCCAAATAAATCTAAGTGAAGCATGAGAGCTTTCTTCAAAAATAACAAAGCACACCGTGCTCAAAAAGATATAAGTGAAGCACTAGAGCAAATCCATGGCTCTAAAAATTTAAGTGAACCATAGGAGCAAGCATAGCATAATTTTTGGCTCTCTCAAAAAGGTGTGTTCAGCAAGGATTTAAGATTTAAAACACAAAGCAAAACAAGCAAAGACTCATATCATATAAGACGCTCCAAGCAAAACTCATAATATTTGACGAATAAAAATATAGCTTCAAGTAAAATATCGATGGTTGTTACTCGGGGGCATCCCCAAGCTTAGTTGCTTGCTACTTCTTTGAATATTACCTTGGGTTCCTCAGGCATCCCCAAGCTTAGCCTTTTGCTAATCCTTATTCCTTCATCCATCATAAGATCACCCAAAACTCGAAAACTTTAATCACACAAAACTCAACAAAACCTTCATGAGATCCGTTAGTATAAGAAAGCAAACCACCACTATAAGTACTATTGCAAACCTATTCATATTTTGTTTTTGCATTATATATACTGTATTTCAAATTTTCTATGGCAAAAACTCATCAAAGAAAACCATAGAATCATCAAAACAAGCACACAACGCAAAGAAACAGAATCTGTCAAAAACAGAATAGTCTGTAGCAATCTGACTATTTAGAATACTTTTGTAACTCCAAAAATTCTGAAACAATTAGGTTGACGTGAGCAATTTGTCTATTAATATTCTTCAAAAAGAATCAACTCAAAATCACTCTTCTGTTAAAAATGCAAAATAATCTCGTGAGCGCAAAAGTTTCTGTTTTTCAGCAAGATCAAATCAACTTTTACCCAAATCATCCCAAAGGCCTTGCTTGGCACAAACACTAATTTAAACAACAAAAACACATCTAACCAGAGGTATAATTGGGTATTTCATTGAAAACAGCAAGAAAACCAAAATGCAAAAAGATACAAGTTGGGTTGCCTCCCAAAGAGCGCTATCGTTTTACGCCCCTAGCTAGGCATAACGCGTAGGATCTAAGTTTTGTCATCTTTGGTTCTAGATCCATAAGATGCCCTCATGATTGATTCATATGGTGGCCTAATTCTTATTCTAGGGAAATGTTCCATTCCCTTCCTTAGTGGAAATTTAAATTTAATATTGCCTTCTTTCGTATCAATCACGGCACCAATAGTACGTAACAATGGTTTACGAAGAATAATTGGACAAGACTCCCCGCCAACGGTGCCAGAAATTCATTTTGATGTCTGCTAGAACTACGTCGGTATTTCCCCAAAGAGGAAGGGATGATGCAGTATAGCGACGATAGGTATATCCCTCAGTGATGAGACCAAGGTTATCGAACCAGTAGGAGAACCTCCTCAAACCACGTAAACAGCACCTGCACACAAATAACAAATACTCACCACCCGACGTGTTAAAGGGGTTGTCAATCCCCTCCGGGTACGGTGCCTCAAGATAGGCAAATAACGTGAGGTAAAAGTGGTAGATAGGATAAATAGATCGTGGAACAAATAAATTGCAGCAAGGTATTTTTGTATTTTTGGTTTAATATATCTGAAAACCAATGCAAAGGAAAATAGATCGCAAAGGCAAATATGATGAAAAGAGACCCGGGGGCCGTAGGTTTCACTAGTGGCTTCTCTCGAGAAAAATAGCAAACGGTGGGAAAACAATTATTATTGGGCAATTGATGGAACTTCAAGTAATCATGACGATATCTAGGCAATGATCATTATATAGGCATCACGTACAAGATTAGTAGACCGACTCCTGCCTGCATCTACTACTACTACTCCACACATCGAGCGCTATCCAGCATGCATCTAGTGTATTGAGTTCATGGAAAAATGGAGTAATGCAATAAGAACAATGACATGATGTAGACAAGATCTATTTATGTAGAAATAGACCCCATATTGTTATCCTTAATAGCAACGATACATACGTTTCATTTCCCTTTGTGTCACTGGGATCAAGCACCATAAGATCAAACCCATCACAAAGCACCTCTTCCCATTGCAACATAAATAGATCTAGTTGGCCAAACAAAACCCAAATATCGGAGAAGAAATACGAGGCTATAATCAATCATGCATATAAGAGATCAAAGAATACTCAAATAACTTTCATGGATAAAAATATAGATCTGATCATAAACTCGAAGTTCATCGGATCCCAACAAACACACCGCAAAAAGACTTACATCATATAGATCTCCAAGAGACCATTGTATTGATAATCAATAGAGAGAGAAGAAGCCATCTAGCTACTAACTAGGGACCCTTAGGTCTATGAAGAACTACTGACGCATCACCGGAGAGGCACCAATGGACATGATGCACCCCTCCGTGATAGTGTCTAGATTGGATCTGGTGTTTCTGGACTCTGCGGCGGCTGGAATTGATTTTCATCGACTCCTCTAGGGTTTCTAGAATAATGGGGTATTTATAGAGTAAAGAGGCGGTGCAGGAGGCCAACGAGGAGGGCACAACCCACCGGGGCGCGCCTGGGCCCCAGGCGCGCCCTAGTGGGTTGTGCTCCCCTTGGAGCTCCCCTCAGGTTCGTTCCTGGCCCACTGGATGTCTTCTGGCCCAAAAAAAATCCTCAAAACGTTTCGCTGCGTTTGAACTCCATTTGGTATTGATTTCCTGCAATATAAAAAACATGCAGAAAATAGCAACTGGCATTGGGCACTATGCCAATAGGTTAGTACCAAAAAATGATATAAAATGACTATAAAATGATTGTAAAACGTAAGAATGATAATATAACAACATGGAACAATCAAAAATTATAGATACGTTGGAGACGTATCATTGACTTGTGGGCCCGCGCAATCTTAGCACATCCCGCAACCGGTGCCAGCCCGATACATGGCGAAAAACGTGGAGCGACGATCGAGGAGTCCCTCCCCACTTGCCCCGCTTACCGCACTGCGCCCAGCCCACGCACTTCTCCAAATTTTGAATCCCGTGAAATCCGGGTCCAGCAAATCATCGATCGCGTCAAGGATATGCAAATCCAATCTGTTCGATGCCATGTTACATATTTCACTTGGAAGTTCAAGAAGCCAGAATCGATCAAGGCGACTGACGACAGGTTAAACTACTAGCATACTTTTGAACCTTCAACAAGGTGTCTTAAAGACATTGAGTCGGGTCGAAGTCAACTTCAATCCTTCTTCACTCAGTCCTCGATCCATTCATGGGCTAATGACGATTACATGTACCTAGGGTAGGGTCATGGGCATGACCTGTATGCCCTACCCAAGGACACTACACAAGAGGCCAAGGCTTACAAAGATAGAAAGAAGATACCGACTGGAATCCTCATGGAGTGCGATCCACTCGACAGAATATCCACTTGGATATCCCAATTCCTCTCAGCCGTCATTATTCACTCGGGAGACAAGAATCCACTCGGAGGACAAAAGACTTAGAGCCACCCCTGGATGGCAACAGTCGGACATTCACTCCGTCACCTTAAAGATCATTAAACACGGGCGTTACCACATACTTATGTGAATTTATTCTCTCATTGAACCCCTGTGTAACTGAGGACTGCGAGGGGTCGTCGTACTCTATATAAGGAACCCCTCCCATCTTGCATAAGGGTCCGCACCCCCGTAACTCAACACTCCAATCAACAGAGCCTCTGCGGCACCGAGACGTAGGGCTGTTACCTCCTCCGAGAGGGGCCTAAACTTGTAAATCCAAGTGTAGAACCTTGCCGTAGCTAGGCACTGCCTCCTCCCATGTACCCCCCATCTCTACTGCCAGATCCGTTCCCACGATACCCACTGAACTTGCGGCAGCTCGCGGATAAACACTGGGCAGCCCACATCATTGGGTAGGCACCCAGGGAACCCCGATGCAGGCTCGTTCACCACTGGCCCTTCTCATGGGTCTGATTGATGGTGTGCTTCTTGGTGTCACTCGTTGGTGGTTTGAGCACTGGCACCATTGGATGCCACTGAGAAGGCCCTGCTGGACGGGGCCCATCATTGTTGGTGAAGTCGACGAGGCTCTAGATGGTGGGATGCCACTCATCCATCTTCTCCGGGGCTAGAGGAAATTTCAGAAGTAGCTCCACCTGCAACAGCGCCTCTACCGGCACCATGGTCATGACTGGATGCAAGACTGAGAGGTGGCTCGACTTCTGCGTGAGTCAGAAGGAGCTCCATCTATCTCTTGCTGCCATGGTCGTTTCTCGCTAGAGGTTTGCCGTGGCGGCAAGCCATGTGTACCATGAGAATTGTGCACATGCTCCTTGCCTGTTTGTTGGCCAGGGTTGACCTCGTTGCCGGGAAGCGTCTCATGTCCATCTTTTGATGGCCTCGGCACGCATCCCGCAACTTTGTTGTTCTTGGACCCCGCGGTGTCATGCTTGGACATAGCTGCAGCAACCTTGTGGACCACAAGTCCACCTCTCGACGTAGCGACGCGCTGGTCTTGGCTTCCGGCAGAGTGAGTATGGCTCTTTCCGCCGGAAGGGTGTGTAGAGCGCTCGCCGCCGGTCCCACCCACCGGAGGTGTCTGGAACGGCAGCTTGGAGCCTGATGGTGCACCCACCGCCACACTCTTATTCTTCGGCGTCATGGATTAAGAAGATGGTGAAACTTGCACGAAGACTGTTGGAGTGGATTCACACAAGCGATCCCCCTGCCCGGTGTGCCAAAGATGTCAGGGTACAAGGATCTATGGGACCCACTAGGATCCCTTTGCAGTTTGGCTAGGGTGATCTACAAGCACAGAGAGCAAATCCAACAGTACATGCGCGAGGATTTTTCAGGTTTGGGCCCCCATGGAGGCGTAAAACCCTACTCCCGTATTTGGGTGGTTTGACTTGGGGCTCAAGTTACAAGCACAACTTGTCGGCAAAACATGAGCAAGGTGCAACTAATGTGTAAGCATGAGCAGGGTGTCGACCCGTGCCAAGGTAGCCATGGGCCTCCTTTTATAGATGAAAAGGGGTCACCACAGTGGCAACATGATCATTACATGTATGTGAATAGTGGCCTCGATGCTATCCAACCTAATCCTGTTGGACTAGAATAAGGGCATTTAATGCACTTGAGCTGGTGGCCATCCTTTGGCAAAATGTGTCTCTTCTTCTGTCCCGTCGACGTGGATGAGCTTATATTCTTAAAACGGCCACTAGACGAGTGTCAATAAAGTTGATCTGCATCCGATGTGCTGACACGCGTCCTATTGACTCCCCCTAGGCCACCTACCCGCTTGACACCTAATCTTGACAAGCCATCAGCTGGTCGATGAGGTGGAGCGGCCGATGGGCGAGAGGGGGAACTTTCTGACAAGGAGCTTGCCAGGTCTTGGCTTACCGATGTGAATCTTTCCGGCAACTGAAGTCTTGATTCTCAATAATAATTTAGTACTTCGCGGTCACCTGCCTAGAGGTCTTCTTCACGATCTTGGTGCCCAAGTGTTGAGACTTGGGTTGAGCTATCCTCCGGTAAGCTCTTGCCATCCGGGGGTCTACAACTGCCTGTGCACAAGTCTAGGGTACTAAAGGACCCTACTTTAGTACACCGCCACATGCCGACTTCACCATGGAGCAGGCACAAGCGCACTTCAATGTTACCATGGCGGAGGTGCAGCCTACACCGACGCCTTTGTCGGTGTTTCAGCAGGCGCAGGAGGAATAAAGATACAACTTGTTCCTCCTCGAGCAAGACCTGCTGGCAGAGGGCCAAATCTACGGCGAGAGCGAGGTGGTCGTGGCAGTCATGTCCATGGAGAATGCCAACTTCTCCATGGAGCAACGTGCCATCTATGATGCCATCCGCACTCATGCCATCACTCGCCAGGAAGCGGCTGCCGCCAAGGTGCAACTCCAGGTGATTGCGGAGGAGAACAATGCGAGATGCACCTCGTACACATCATCGATGAACTACCTATGGCCCGGTGGGACGATGACAGTGTGGGTGGCTCCATTCCCACCATGGACCTCACATCCATCGATGACGGACAAGGCACAGACTCCTTTGAGGATGAGTATCGCACGGGAGGCGGTAGGGCCTTGTGTCCCATGTGGGCCAGTCCATCTCCCATATTCTACTCTTCCTCGCCTGAGACCACAACTTCACTTCATCGGTCTTATCACCAGTGCTCATGGAGAAGGCGAATGGAGTATGACACGGGCTTGGTTGCCAGGCTTTGGCGCCATAGGATAGGTTTAGGGTTGATAACCCCACAAGTATAGGGGATTAATTGTAGCTTTTTCGATAAATAAGAGTGTCGAACCCAGTGAGGAGCTGAAGTGGAATTTATATTCTCTTCAAGCTCTATCGGTCACCGATACAACTCTATGCCCACTTAATGTTTGCTTTACCTAGAACAAGTATGATACTATAAGTACTTTGTAGGTGTAATGCTAGAACTACTTTGCAGGAATAAAACTAGAAGTACTTTGCGCGATAATAAAAGTCAATTGTTTAGTGGGAAGCTTTTGGTAACACAAGAGAAGGATTTTTCCCTAGGCAATTGATAACTAGACCGGTAATCATTATTGCAATTTTATATGAGGGAGAGGCATGAGCTAACATAATTTCCATACTTGGATCATATGGACTTATGATTGGAACTCTAGCAAGCATCCGGAACTACTAAAGATCATTAAGGTAAAACCCAACCATAGCATTAAGTAACAAGTCCTCTTTACTCCCATACGCAACAATGCCCTTACTCGGGTATAAGCTTCTATCACTCTCGCCACCCACTATAAGCGAATTATGAATGTATTGCAACACCCTACAGTGGTAATCCCACACGCTTGCATGACACGGAGGGTTCCATAGGATGGCACCAAAATAAAACATACAACTCAAACCAATCACGATTATCAATCAACCCATAGGACAAAAGAAACCTACTCAAACATCATAGGATGGCAACACATCATTGCATAATAATATGTGGCATAAAGCACCATGTTTAAGTAGAGATTACAGTAGGGATAAGAGGTGTTACACCGCTGCATACAGGGGGGAGAGTTGGTGATGACGGCGGCAAAGTTGTTGGTGTAGATCACCATCACGATGGTTGCCCCCGCGGCAATCCGGCGCCATCAGGAGAGAGGGGGAGAGAGCCCCCCTCCTTATTCTTCTTCCATGGCCTCCCTCCTAGATGGGTGGAGGTTTCCCTTCTTGTCCATGGTCTCCATGGCTCCCGGAGGGCAGGAGCCCCTCCAAGATTGGATCTCTCCCTATGTTCTCTTTTGTTTCGTGTTCCTGTTTTCTAGCCAAAACTCGTTTCTTAAATTCCCAGAGACCCATAAATCTGATTGGGCTAAAATTTTGAAGGGCTTTTATCCAGATATTATCTTTCTTGTGGCCGAAGGACAGCTCTAACTGACTTGCAGGGGGCCCACAAGCCTGCCTGGCGCACCTAGGGTAGGGGCATGCCGTCTGACCTTGTGGCCCATCGAGCATTGTCCCGCGTTGATTCTTTCTCCCAAAAATCACTTATATTCCAAAATAAATCTCCATCAATTTTTATCGCGTTTGGACTTTTTTTGATTTGGATATTCTGTAAAACAAAAATATGCAACAAATGGGAACTGGCACTGGGCATTGGATCAATATATTTGTCCCAAAAATAATATAAAATGTTGCCAAAAGTATGTGAAAGTTGTAGAATATTGACATGAAACAATCAAAAATTATAGATACGAGAGAGATGTATCAAAGGCCGGGTCATTTTTTTGTTTTATATGTTTGAAAACTAATGAAAATCCGCCATGTTTGCATGAATGTCGCCTGTTTGTATGAAATCCGCCCATGTTTTCATGAATTTCATCTGGTTTGTTGAAGAAGTGTTTGCAATGTATGTGGGAAGCATTGGATGGCGGCCTCCCGCACCCGTGTCCGCGGACTGTTCCCCTTGTCCACGAACGGATGTGGGAACAAATTTGTGGGTTGCCATTGGAGATGCCCTTATATGCTTCTGGGGGTTTAGAAGAATATCCATATTCAATTGGTTTATGTGGAGATAATGCCACAAAAGTATTTTAGGCTTTTTCCATCTTAAAGGTTATACATATTCCATTATGCCCAAGTTAAGTTGGAAAAAATGCTTCCTAAATGGATTAAGGCACAAATAAGAAGCTTGTTAGTACAAATTACGATGTTCTTGAGTGTGGTGTTATGAAACACAAGGAGTGACAGGCGCTCACAAGACATGCTCAGCGTGATGTTTTTGGGTGGGTTTATGTTGGTTAAATTTCTGTTGATGATATACTCAAGCAAATCTCTATAATGCCATAATTCATTTATTATTAATTAATCAAACTCATCAATAGTAGAGTCTCTTGCTGAAGAGCATGCTCCTAGCGAACCACAAATAGGTAGAAAGAATCACCAGAGGGATGATAGCGCTCGCAAATGTGAGTCCACATCTCAAAGACATTACTGAGCCCCATAAACTCAAAAGCAAATTGAGGTAGAACACTAGAAGCAAGGACAACCGCAACACGAGCATCACATCACATCACTGAGTGTAGGCAGCCAGATCATCTTGATAAATGAAAAGAGTATCCGAATAATCCAAGACCTGCTAGTAAAAACCAATTCAGCGGCAATCCTGGTTGCATCCCTATCAGGATCGGAACAAGTGGACATTGCACTCTTTTTTTATGAGCAAGCCAACTAGTCCTTAGAACTGAGTTAGAGAGCAGTCCAACAACCGAACAAGCAGAGCCGACCCGGACACGAGAGCTGGGCCAAGCCGGTCACATGAGCCGAGCCGGTTAGAAGCAGATCACAAGATGCCCGTGATCACATGAACAACTCACAAGCAGTCTGTCGTGGATTTGTCACGGCAGATGTCCTAGCGAAAGGACTTAGTCGTGGAGCCATCGCTACGAGTTTACTTGAAGGGGTTAAAGCGGACACAAAGACACGAGGGGTTTATACTAGTTCGGCCCCTTCGATGAAGGTAAAAGCCTACGTCTAGTTGTGATAGAATTGATGTGGTCTCGATGGCTAGGGAGCAAACAAGCTTCGCCTAGGCTCGAGTTGTGGTTGTCTCCCCTGAACCGCCACCGGGTCGTCCCCTTATATACACGGGTGATGCCCGTCGGTCCATAGAGTCCTAACCGGTTCATACTCATATTCCGGTTGGTATCTCTCTATTCCTTACTTACAATACAAGTCATACATCAGGCCGGCTTACGGCTACATGTTCTAACCGACTACAGGCCTTGGGCCTTCATCTGTTTACGCCACTAATGAAGTTAACCCGGCCCAAGTAGGCCGGTTTACACCTAGTGGTAATATCCCCAACATTAGGCCCCAGATTGATTTGAACTGGTTCATGTCCATCCTTCACACCATCTTGCATCTTGGATATCTTCTGTTAATTGGCAAATCTCCATGTCGTCATCATTTTTGGTTGTTGTAAACCGGCATGACGTCATCAGTTTTGGTTACTGTAAACCGGCATGACGTCATTATGAAATTCATAACGCCCTCTTAATGACAGCTCCTGGATTCGCGCGTTTGACCTAGCTCGGTTGCCTTATAAATAAGACCGAAGGGTCATTTCCTTTCTCTTCCCCTTCGTCCCTTCTTCTTCTTCTTCCTCACGTCGCCGGCTTTGGAGCTCCGCCACCACCGTCGACCTCTGCCTCGTCTCGGGCCGCTGCATCAACCTGAACGTACCAGAGTGCTGCGGCGTCTTTCCGCATCTTCTCCGTTCCCGGTAAGTTCTCTCTCCTTAACCTAGATCTGTTCTTAGGGTTCCATGTTCTTGCTATGTTCATTGTGCGTTCATAGCTGTTCTCTGACCTTGAATGCATCTGTGAACTCTTGCTGTGCTTAGTAGCGATCCCTTTAGCATCCGCTTGCTATTTCTCATCCAAGCTCATAGATCTCCCGCACATATCCGCTCAATGGTTAACTTCTGTTTCCGCCTTAGTCTTCGAAATATTTCCTGTTTTTGTGAGCTTGCTGTAGATCCGCGGCTGTAACACGATTTTGTGAAATTTGTTTCTGCATAACTAGTTATCCATAGTTTCAATTGCTTCCGATGCTTAGGCCAGGCGGTTTAACTTCACTATAGAGAAAAAATTGCTAAACCGGTATATATGTCATTAGTCCCCTGGTTGAACCGCCAGAATCCATCTGATGCCGCGTTGTAGAAGACCGGTTTATGTGTACTGCCTCCGGTTTACCGTAATTAGATCAACACCTTTTTATCCGGCATGTCCTTGAACCGGATCACCTATTTCTTGTAGATCTCGTCATGGCCAAACAAGTGTACGAGTGCAACTGGGTTCCCTCCCGTGTCACAGAATCACAGCTGGACGATCTAGTCCTGATCGGCGCTTTGGATAGCAAAGATACGATTCACTGGAGGGTTCCTGGAGATGAATGTCCTCCCATGCCCCAGGAAGGAGAGGTCGTGGTCTTCGCAGATCACATGGCCCGGGGCTTCAAACCGCCCGGCTCTAAATTTTATCGGGATGTGTTAGCCAACTTTCAACTCCGTCCACAGGATACTGGCCCCAAATCCGTCACCAATCTATGTCACTTTCAAGTACTTTCTGAGGCATACCTTCAAGAGGAGCCTTCAGTCGAGTTATTTAGAGATCTCTTTCATCTAAACCGCTGTACTGAATTCACTGATGACCCTAATACCGAACTGGGCGGTATGGCCATTCAGAAGAGGAAGGAAATCACCTATCCCCACGTCAAACTCCATACTCACCCCGAGGAGTGGAACGCAACTTGGTTTTATTGCAAGGATACCTCCCCTGACAATGAAAATCCCTTGCCTGGCTTCTGTCCGGAACGGCTCAGCAACACTCACCCTTTTCCACAAAGGCTAAGCGCCAAGGAGAGAATTAAATATGCCCCTCAACTGTCCAAGCTCCGGGCCTTCATGGCCAATGGTTTAACAGGAATAGACCTTGCACGCTGCTGGATATCATGGAGCATTCTGCCTCTAAGCCGGCGCCCTGGTTTGATGTGCGAATATACTGGCAGTGTCGATGACCCACTCCGACATATCAAAATCCAGGTCTCCGACGACGAAGTCACAGAATCTGTAAAGAAGATGTTGAATGAACCGGAGCACCTCTATGCTCAAACCGGTCTACTTCCTTACTGCACCACCAACGAACCGCCAGCGGTAAGATTTTACTTGCTTTATTATTGAACCTGTTACTGCTTTATCTTTCTGACCTTTAATTATTGTTGATCCAGAGTGATAATCCGTTTTGGAGCAAGAAGCTTTCACAAGATAAAACGGAGAAGGCAGGGCGGCCAACCCGGCCCAAGACCAAGGCTATCAAGAAACCAGCTCGTAAAAGAAAGACCACCGCTTCATCTGACCCAGCCATTGATGATGATGTGGGTAATCCGGATCTTGAGGTAGAACTTGATTCACTTGGCTTACTTTTTACCCGCCTTATTGATGATGATGCTTGTCAGGATGACGCTGAGGCCAGCAATGCGGGCTTCGTTGAGGTAACTATTCTATCTTCTGATTCAGAATCTTGCCTTTGCCAAAATCTCGCCGGACAAACCGGAAAGTTAAATTTTCTCATCCTCTTGCTTATTTGGATCCCAACTTTCTTATGAAGACCCAGCAACACGAAGCTCGCCGCACAACCCGGCACAGCGGCCAGGTAGTTACTTCTGCCGGTTTACCGAACAGTCCGGTTCGAAAACGCCGCACCGAGGTCTCCGACCTTTTTATTGATTTAAATCCTAAAGCGGGTTTCTTCCGTCAACCTCTTAATCCATCCGACTCCGATTACCAGGTCACTTCTCATTCATCGTCTGGTGAATCGTCGGCCACCCAGCTACCACCTTTGAAAACAGTTGCTGGGTAAGTTAAATCGAACATATGCTTCTAGTATACTGCGCAATGGCTTACGCTTTTCCTTGACTTTTATTTTTCTTTCAGGGCTAAACCGGAACCAAGCAAGAAGGCCCGCCTGGATAGAGCGGCTGAAGAAGATGTGGCCCCAGAACATGACCAGGCACCGGATCATGAAGTGTTTACTTGTGAAGATATTCCCAATGATCCTCCTCTGCAAGACGACGTTATCCCTAAAGAAGGTCTTATTCATACTCCAGCCTCTGCTGATCCGCCTGCCAGCTCTGTCCAGATTGAGAAATCCCACACTCCTGCTGACAAACCGGCCGCGCCAACCCAAACCGGCGAGTCAAAAGATGATGATGTTGTGATTACCGGCGTAGGCCGCTCTGAACCTGGGAATCCTGCCACCCTTACCAGGCATACCATCAAAGAAGATTCTTCCCCTTTGAACAAAGGAAAATGGGATGTTGAATTAGAGACATACGCCGCTCTGAATGCTCAAAATCTTCACTCTGGCTATTTAAACCGGCTTTACACTAGCCGTGACTATGAAGCTGGCCTGGTCAAAATGATGAGGGATAAATTTGAGGTAAATTCCTTCTTTCCTTTCTGCCATTGCATTCATCCTTGTAGCCACCAAGGGCCGGTTTGTGACCTTGGTCAAACCGGGACTTGATCCTGAACATTTTTGAAATCCGTCGGCATAACCCTCGAGGGCCGGTCTAACTTAGCATAAGTAAACCGGGGCTAAAAAATAAAAAGCTGTCCTTAGAACATAACTTGATCAAATAGCTATTAGCCCCCAAGTGCCAAGTTGAATACTTGTATTGAGCTTGGGACTTTGTAATCTAGCAATATACAAAAAATTGAAGGTGCATTAGCCCCCAAGTATCAGGCATATAACTTTGTTATGTGGTTGATACTTCCATTTCTTGGATCGCCTGTGCAAAGCTTAAAATGCCATCTGTATGCAGGCTGAGGTGAAAATCAAGGAGGACCGGATTGCCGATTTGCAGGAGGCCCTGAAGACCCAGCAGGCTGAAACAGATAAGGCCAAGCAAGAATTAACCAGCGCTTTGAGCACTGCTGAACGGCTAAAAGAAGGCTTCAAGAAAGAGCGGGCTGACTGGGCCACTGAGAAGGCCAGTTTAACCAAAAGAGCGGAAAATGCTGAAGCGGCCCTTAAACCGGTGGTGGATGAACTGACGGCCGTACAGCGGCAAATACACTCCATGACTGCTGCAATCTTTGGTAAGCTCCTTGTAACTTCTATGATAAATTTGAATCTGCTGTATCGTAAATCCGGTTTGAGACCATTCCAATCTTGTTGTAGGCACACGTATTGGGCACTTAGGAAATGATGTGCGGAAGAAATTGAAAGCTGCCTACACCTTGGTGGAACAATTGTATACCGGAGCCCAACGGATCATCACCACAGCTTCTCACAACAACCCGGCGCCCTCTTTAATCCAGGACACTCTTAGCAAGTTGTCAATGCTTCCAGCCCGGATTGAGGAGCTGAAAAAATCCGCTGCCCGAACCGGAGCCATCAATGCCTTAATCCGGGCAAAGGCATGGGTGCCCGACTTTGATCCTGTGGAAGCAGCTCAAGGCTATCCCAGTCTGAAACAAGATGGCTCTGAATTCAACGAAGAAGATTTAAGGGCCATAAACCGTGCAGTGCGCCCTCTAGCTTGCCAGCTAGCTGAAGAGGCAGATTTGACGCATTATCAAGTGCAATATAATAATCAAAACAAGCGAGTGCCTGCCCCAACTGTTGAAGCGGAGAATCTGATTCCTCCAATCCGTAAGCACACTTACGCCCCTGATATTGAACCGTCTTCCCTGATCCATGAAGAGGCTGTTTTCCAAGCTTTAATGGGAATCGACTGGACCACTGTTGATTTCCAGCCAATGGGTAGAGACGAGGAAGCTGAAGCGGTGGAGGATGAGGAGCAGGCTCTAACCGGAAGCCGGTTTGAAGAGCTATTTGCAACATCCTTCCACAAAAACAATGATTTTGTTTGAGCACCATGCTGCCTTGTAATAGGATAGTTAAAACTTCTGCCTGGAATATGCCTTCGTGCATAAGTACTGAAGCTTTTGCTTAAAAAACTTTAATTCATATTTCCTGCAATCAGAAAAATTTGAACTTCGGTGGCGGTTATACCGTCAGCTGGATTATGATCTTGATATGTGTATCAGTAATATAACAAATAGATGATACATAAATACCTGCCATGTTTGAGCATAAAGCTGGCTTTAGCCAAGCCTAAAGCGGTGGTTTTATAAACCATTACCGTCAAAAAGGGAGAAAGTAGCTCCCGTACAAACCGTACTGACTTAATACGAGCCCCCTGGTTACTCCATGATGTTAACAGGGAAAAGGTAAACCAGGCAGACTCCTTGGCAGGATTCCTCCGGATTTAAAGGGGGATCAAAAATCATTGGCTGAACTGGAAAAAATATGCTTGTTGACATAAAAGAAATCCAACAAAAGCAAAGAGCGAACAAACCATGAAAACAACATGGAAGCAAAGGCAATGATAAAAACCATTTGCAAAAATATGCTATACTGAGCTGTTCAGATGGTATTACCATGGTCGGACAGGATCAAGGCCCCCAATAGGAGTGACAATGATTCAAGTCAGCCAGGTCCCCAAATGACTCGTGGCATATATGCCAGATCAAGAGGCGTGACAATGGTTCGGGTTCGACCATGCCCCCAAGTGATTTTGTGGCCTTAGGCCGACCAAGAGGCGTGACTGGTTCAGACTTGACCATGACCCCAAATGATCTCGTGGCTGTCGCCTATCAAAGGGTGTTCGTTGGTTCGGACACGACCAAGGCCCCCAGTGATATATAAAAAACAAATGTCAAGGGGTAAACCGGAGGCCGCTTTAAACAGAACCACTCCGTGTAACCTCGCATGATGAGAAAGACAGAGACCCCGCTTTAGCTGAGGCTCCGGTTTGATATATCAAAGATAATATATACATTGTCATGATATGTACATAGATAGAGCCGATGGCTCAAGTATAGTAAGGCCGAAGATGAGCTATATTCCACGGCCTGTTGGTCTCCTCCTCTGATGTATGTGAGTCTTGATGCCCTCGAATATCAATCAGATAGTACGACCCATTGTGCAAATTCTTGCTGACCACGAAAGGTCCCTCCCAAGGTGGGGATAACTTGTGCATATCCGTTTGATCTTGGATGAGTCGAAGCACCAAATCTCCTTCTTGAAAAGTTCTGGTTCTAACCCGGCGACTGTGATAGCGACGAAGATCTTGCTGGTAAATCGCCGAACGGGCAGCCGCTATATCACGCTCCTCGTCCAATAGGTCCAAAGCGTCTTGCTGTGCTGTCTCATTGTCTGCTTCAACATAAGCTGCCACACGAGGCGAATCGTGCCGGATGTCACTAGGGAGAACTGCCTCTGCTCCATAGACCATGAAAAATGGCGTGTATCCTGTGGACCGGTTTGGCGTAGTATTGATGCTCCATAATACAGATGGTAGCTCTTCAACCCAACATCCTGGTGTTCTTTGCAATGGGACCATAAGCCGGGGTTTGATGCCTCGCAAGATTTCCTGATTAGCTCGTTCTGCCTGTCCATTGGACTGGGGGTGTGCCACTGACGACACGTCAAGTCGGATGTGCTCACGTTCACAGAACTCCTTCATAGCGCCCTTGGATAAATTGGTACCATTGTCAGTAATGATACTGTGTGGAAAACCAAACCGGAAAATCACCTTCTTGATAAACCGCACCGTTGTTGCTGCATCACACTTGCTGACAGGCTCCGCTTCAACCCACTTGGTAAATTTGTCAACTGCCACTAAAAGGTGGGTTTTCTTATCCTTAGATCTTTTAAAAGGCCCAACCATATCCAGCCCCCAAGTTGCAAACGGCCATGTTATTGGGATCATCCTCAATTCTTGAGCCGGCACAAGAGCACGCCTTGAAAATTTCTGACATCCATCACACCGTTTAACCAAGTCCTCCGCGTCAGCATGCGCTGTCAACCAGTAGAACTCGTGACGAAACGCCTTTGCCACCAGAGACTTTGAACCGGCGTGGTGTCCACAATCCCCTTCATGGGTTTCTCTTAAGATTTCACAGCCTTCCTCAGGAGAAACACAATGATGAAACACCCCTGATACACTACAATGATGTAATTCACCATTGACAATCGTCATAGACTTGGATCGCCGGACTATCTGCCTGGCCAGAATCTCATCCTCTGGTAACTCCCCCCGGTTCATGTACGCAAGGTAAGGAACTGTCCAATCCGGAATAACATGCAAGGCTGCCACCAATTGAGCCTCCGGATTAGGAATAGCCAAATCCGCCTCACTTGGGAGCTTGACTGACGGGTTGTACAACACGTCCAAAAAGACGTTAGGCGGGACCGGTTTACGCTGAGAGCCCAACCGGCTTAAAGCATCCGCTGCTTCATTCTTCCGACGGTCCACATGATCCACTTGATAACCCTTGAAACAACCTGCAATATTATCCACTTCCGGACGATATGCAACCATGAGCGGGTCCTTAGAATCCCAAGTGCCAGACACCTGTTGAGCCACTAGGTCCGAGTCACCAAAGCACTCAACCTGGCTTAAATTCATCTCTTTAGCCATCCGGAGACCATGGAGCAAGGCTTCGTACTCAGCTGCATTATTAGTACAAGGGAACATTAAGCGGAGAACATAACAAAACTTATCACCTCGTGGGGAAGTTAATACGACTCCAGCCCCCGAGCCATCCAATTGCCTGGATCCGTCAAAATGAATAGTCCAATATGTGTGATCCGGCTTCTCCTCTGGTGCTTGTAACTCCGTCCAGTCATTGATGAAATCAACAAGTGCTTGAGACTTCACTGTCGTTCGAGGCACGTACTTCAGTCCGTGTGGCCCAAGCTCTATAGCCCACTTGGCAATCCGGCCAGTCGCCTCCCGGTTCTGTATAATATCACCCAAGGGAGCTGAACTGACCACTGTGATGGGGTGCCCTTGAAAATACTGCTTCAACTTCCGACTGGCCATAAAAACACCATAGACCAGCTTCTGCCAATGCGGATACCTTTGCTTGGATTCAATCAGCACCTCACTGATATAATAAACCGGCCGCTGAACCGGATATTCCTTGCCTGCCTCTTTGCGTTCCACCACAATAGCCACGCTAACTGCCCGAGCATTGGCCGCTACGTATTATAATAGTGGCTCCTTGTCGACCGGAGCTGCAAGAACAGGCGGATTGGCTAACTGCCGCTTCAGGTCCTCAAATGCTTCATCAGCAGCCGGACTCCAAATGAAATGGTCTGTCTTCCTCAGCATTTGGTACAAAGGAATGGCCTTCTCTTCGAGGCGGCTGATAAACCGGCTTAGTGCAGCGATCCGGCCCGCCAAACGCTGAACATCGTTGATGCATTTTGGTTTAGCTAGAGATGTAATAGTCGTAATCTTCTCCGGGTTAGCCTCGATTCCTCTGTTAGACACCAGGAAACCCAGTAACTTGCCTGCCGGAACACCAAAGACACACTTGGCTGGATTAAGCATCATCTTGTAAACTCGCAAGTTGTCAAAGGTCTCCTTCAAATCATCCACCAGCGTCTCCTTCTGTCTTGACTTCACTACAATATCATCCACATAGGCGTGCACATTGCGGCCGATCTGTTTAGGCAGGCAATTCTGTATACACCGTTGATAGGTGGCTTGGGCACTCTTGAGCCCGAAGGGCATAGATACATAGCAGAAGGCTCCAAAGGGAGTAATAAATGTTGTTTTCTCCTGGTCCTTAACCGCCATCTTGATCTGATGATATCCAGAGTATGCATCCAAAAAACTCAAACGCTCACAACCCGCCGTGGCATCAATGATCTGGTTAATACGGGGGAGGGCAAAAGGATCTGCCGGACAGGCTTTGTTAAGATCTGTGTAATCCACACACATACGCCAAGTGCCGTTTTTCTTAAGAACCAGCACCGGATTAGCAAGCCACTCTGGATGGAACACCTCAATAATAAAACCAGCTGCTAAAAGCCTGGCCACTTCCTCTCCGATGGCTTTGCGTCTTTCTTCGTTAAACCGGCGGAGGAACTATTTCACCGTTTTATACTTAGGATCCACATTAAGAGTGTGCTCAGCGAGTTCCCTCGGTACACCTGGCATGTCAGACGGCTTCCATGCAAAAATGTCCCGATTCTCACGGATGAACTCGATGAGCGCGCTTTCCTATTTGGGATCCAGGTTGGCACTGATAGTGAACTGCTTGGACGAATCGCCGGGCACGAAGTCAACAAGCTTGGTCTCAGCTGCCGATTTGAACTTCAGATCTGAATCATGCTCTGTAGTTGGCTTCTTTAAAGGGGTCATATCCGCCGGATCAACATTGTCCTTATAATACTTCAACTCCTCCGTGGCACAGACTGACTCTGCATAAGCCGCATCACCTTCCTCACATTCCAAAGCGACCCTACGGCTCCCATGAACCATTATGGTCCCCTTGTAACCCGGCATCTTGAGCTGCAAGTAGATATAACAAGGCCGCGCCATGAACCTGGCGTAAGCCAGCCGGCCAAACAAGGCGTGATACGGGCTCCGGATCTTCACCACCTCAAATATTAGTTTTTCCGATCAGGAGTCGTGCTCGTCCCCAAAGGCCACATCCAGGGCTATCTTACCAACAGGATATGCAGATTTGCCTGGCACAACACCATGGAATACCGTATTCGACGGTCTGAGATCCTTGTCTGTTAGTCCCATGCGTCGGAATGTCTCATAGTATAGTATGTTAATACTGCTTCCTCCATCCATGAGCACCTTGGTGAACTTATAACCCCCCACCTGAGGGTCCACCACTAATGCTAACTGGCCCGGATTATCAACCCGAGGCGGGTGATCTTCTCTGCTCCACACGATGGGCTGCTCTGACCAGCGTAAGTAACGTGGTAAGGCCGGTTCAACAGAATTCACCGCTCGCTTGTGGAGTTTTCGGTCGCGCTTATCCAAGCCAGTTGTGAAAACATGGTATTGCCCATTGCTCAACTGCTTTGGCTGGCTCTGATAACCTGACTGCTGCTGCTGCTGGCCGTTCTAATTATTCTGGCTATTGTGACCGCCTTGATTGAAACCTGAACCGGAAGCTCCATCGTGACCCGGACCGTGTAAACCGGATCCTGAACCGCCACCTGACCCATGGTCATACCGGAAGGCATTAGAGTTTTTAAACTCCTGCATAATATAATAATCCTTCCAAAGGTGGTTAGCCGGTGTCTCCTTCGTCCCGTGCTTTGGGCAAGGCTGATTCAACAAATAATTCAAACGGCTTGTGTTAGGATTGGGGGCCCCATTACGATTTGCTGCCTTACCTCTGCGCCGCTGCCCCCTGTCCTGTGCATTAGTGTTGGCCACAAAATCCATGCTACCCTCCGCCTTGCGTTTGCCTCCGTTTCCATGACCCGCTGGTTTGTACTGCTGCTGTTTAGAGTTGCGATTCTTCCTTCCCTTCCCTGTTTCATCATCATCAGGTTCGGGATCCTTGGTACTGTCTGAATCAGCATACTTCACTAAAGCAGCCATGAGGGTTCCCATGTCATTACAGAACCGCTTCATGCGTCCCAATTTCAATTTTAGAGGCTCAAACCGGCAGTTGCCTTCCAGAGTTAAGATCGCAGAGTCAGCATTAATCCTGTCAGACGAGTGCAAAATTTCCGAAACACGGCGCACCCAACGGGTCGTTGACTCTCCTTCCTCCTGGACACAAGCCGCCAGGTCTACTATGGACTTGGGCTGCTTACATGTATCCTTAAAATTCTGTATAAACCGGGCCCGCAACTGGGCCCATGAGCTGATAGAATTGGGTGGTAGGCTCTTTAACCAAGTACGAGCCGTGCCCTCAAGCATCATGGTGAAGTATTTTGCACATGCGGCCTCATTCACGTCTAGTATCTCCATGGCCATCTCATAACTCTCTACCCACGCTTCAGGGGATAAATCAGCGGTGTAATTCAGCACCTTGCGTGGACCCTTGAAATCTTTGGGCAGGCGCACATTACGTAAAGCTGGGATTAAGCAAGGCACTCCCAAAGCGGATGTGATTCCTGGTTCGGCAAAGGTTGTAGAACGAACCGGTGTAAGTTGACCCGCATTATCCTGTGCTGCTAACTCGGCCTCCCCTTGTGCCCAGGCCCGGTCCACCACATCCTGAGCATCGCCAACACCACCTGCCGGGTCATTACAACGGGCCGCTTCACGGCCTCGCGCATTGCTTGATATGGCCGGTTCATCCATGCGCCTGCTATAGCTCCGGCTCGGACGGGGCGTAGAATGAATCCGATCACGGCTGTATGAGTATGCCTCCTGCTGAATCAGCGCAGTCCAGAGAAGCTCCTTAACCCGGCGCGTCTCTATCGCTTGCGGAGAATCCCCTTCGACTGGGATGGCCTCTAACCGTGCAGCGGCCGCAACAAGGTTGTCCATAGGATTCGATAATGACCCGGGGGCATCTGGACCGGCGGAGGAATCACAATGTTTTGGTGAGGAGGTTCCATCAGGCGAGGTTGGACCGTCGCCCCTGGTCCTGGTGCCTCAATCCGGTTTGTCTCCGGGTACTGCGGCGGATTACTGGGTCCAGCTCCTGGAGTGTGAAAGAGATTTCGGGGGTCAAACCCTAACGGCAGGCGTGATCTGTGCTTCCGCTTCAAAACCTCCTATGATGCGTTCTGGTCAAGCATGAGTTTATAGGCCTGGGCGTCCAAAGCGGCCCGCTCTGCAGCCATCCTCTCTTTTTCTGCTGCCAGATCCGCTTTGGCTTGCACGATCTGCTCTCTTACCTTCGCAATTTCTACATTATGGGCCTCCTGATCCGCCGGATTGTCCTCTGCCATAAGCGCGGCTAGTGCATCAAACAGATCAGATAGAACTTGAACTGGCGGGCGCACAAGGCCTCCTGCCCCTGCTGCTGCTACCGCTGCTGATCCGGAGAGCATTGCTGCGGCGGTCGAAGAGTGATTTGCCGCCTGTGTGCCGGCCATGAATATTCCAACCCGGTTGACCTGGCCTGGGGGGTCCAGAATACTGTCGCCATCGGAACAGCCCCTAATCTGGTCGTCTTGCAATTGGTACAGCGATTCAGTCTCTCCGGTCGAGGACTCATCATCGGAATAGACGACGATCTCGCTACCGTGTTCTGATTCGTCCTCACGCTCTCCTTCATGGACGACTCCAACGAAGACACGCTTCATGGCCGGTTTAGCCCAGGTAGATCTCGCACGCTGGGCCGCCTCGATGAGGTCGGTGCAGATGTCCGGCTCAGGCCCAAGCTCACCGATTTTGCCAATGAAAACGTGTATGCCACCAAAGGGGACCCGGTACCCGTACTCGATCTAATCGGCCTCGGGACCCATCCTGTGTCGTCGATGTAGATCCTGCCCCGACGACTCTTGGTCATCCGGCCCACAACATAGCATTTGAGTCCCTTGAGCTTTCCCTCCAAGATCGTCAAACCATCGTGCGATTGCCCCACGGTGGGCGCCAACTGTCGTGGATTTGTCACGGCAGATGTCCTAGCGAAAGGACTTAGTCGTGGAGCCATCGCTACGAGTTTACTTGAAGGGGTTAAAGCGGACACAAAGACACGAGGGGTTTATACTAGTTCGGCCCCTTCGATGAAGGTAAAAGCCTACGTCTAGTTGTGATGGAATTGATGTGGTCTCGATGGCTAGGGAGCAAACAAGCTTCACCTAGGCTCGAGTTGTGGTTGTCTCCCCTAAACCGCCACCGGGTCGTCCCCTTATATACACGGGTGATGCCCGTCGGTCCATAGAGTCCTAACCGGTTCATACTCGTATTCCGGTTGGTATCTCTCTATTCCTTACTTACAATACAAGTCATACATCAGGCCGGCTTACGGCTACATGTTCTAACCGACTACAGGCCTTGGGCCTTCATCTGTTTACGCCACTAATGAAGTTAACCCGGCCCAAGTAGGCCGGTTTGCGCCTAGTGGTAATATCCCCAACACAGTCGATTTGATTAGGACAGCAGAGGACGCTCGCGTCGATGGGGGTCAGCGGCAGATGTGCAGAGGACCCGTTGCAGGCTGTCGGTGGTGGATATGTGGAGGGCAAGCGGAGCAGAGGCTGGCAGTTTGGCGGTGACGGAAGGCTGGCGGAGCATAGGCCGGTGGTCACAGCAGCGGGCGGAGCAGAGAAGCAGCCGGTGACGGGACGAGTTGCAGCAGGAGGCTCGCGTGAACCAGGGAGACAACCTGCTGAGGTAGATGGACCAGGGCCCGGTACAAAATTTGAAATTAGGCCTTTAATATGAAAATACTAATTATAAAGTGATCCAGTCAAACATTTCCTGGTCAACTTCACCTCGTAAAGCTTATGTAACCTTTCATCGATGTAGCATTTCTCATATGATATATATTAGCATACCATAAACATAATGTTTCTATTGAACCGAGCAACACCATGACTTTCCATCAACCATAGGACATTGCTGACACGAAGAACATGTTGGTTGAGTAGCCTCATCGACGTGTTTGGAGACTTCGGCTAGTCTCTCAATCTCCATGGTTATCTATTTATTTATGTCCATTTATGATGTTGTATTAACAACATAAGTCCTATTGTCATCATATATTGTATATCACAATATATTGTATCGGCACTTTGGTACAAATACATTTGTATGTATTCTATATACGATAGAGATCTCCATACTAGGAATCTTTAAGTATATTTATGATTTCAACGGGGATCATTCTGATGAAAAATAATATGTTCCCTGTGGACATATGCACCACAAACTCTATACTCAGGGAATTAAAATGTTTCCACTCTTATTTAGAGAATAGGAGATATTTTAACAATCACTAGACGTGATGATGTAAGTGTTGGCTCGACTCGAGTCATATTTACTGTTAGATGTAAACAAGAGAGACAATAGACAAAGAAGTAAAAGTGAACAGTTGTCTTGATTGATGATGGGATTACACATATATATAGCCCCCGAATGGGTGCATCCGAAGGGACACGAGGCAACTGCCTCGGTTAGGAAAAGTAGGGATTAATAATATTAATTAAATCCTAACACCCCCCTAATCCATACTTGTTAGTGTAAGTATCATCATCTTGAAAAATCTCCTCCAAAAACCCTGTGGGAAAAATATGAGGAGATAGGTGTTTGATATGTTGCTAAAAATCCTTCAAACCCAGTGGGAAAATAAGGAGAAAATGATTCAACATATAATGGTTATTGTCTCTTTTAACTCAATACAAGAAAACTCACAAAATTTAGAGGACAATAAATATGTCATATATAATTGCTTAAAAACCCCGGTGGGGAAAACAGAAAATATGACATATGGTCTTGTGTTGATATTACCTCATTAAAAATCGTTATGAGAACCTATTAAGTAAACTCATGAAGGGAAAAAGAGTATAATATGATGCTTTTAACAGGAACAATTCAGGAAGACACCCCCCTGATTCTGGCATATTCCAAAGTTGTCATATACCAATTCCATGAACACATTTCTGGAACATAGAAGTTGGTAGAGACCTGGTGAACAAATCATTCGCATGATTTGACTTGCAAGATATGCAATATAGTTATATTTCTTATTATGTAACCTGTTTGCGTCCGGGCAACACAAAAAAACATTATCTTTGAGATAATGGTTGGTGGATGTAGCCATGAGGTCTGTTTCGAAGACTCTTCATGAGAGGGCTACCATGCCTATTAGGAACACTAAGCTTGTCTATGATCTGAAGTAGTGGGGATCTAATTGATGTATCCAATTATATCGGTGTTCATATTTCTGTGAAATTGAAAAACCAGGACAAGATATTTGATGCCTTGGAGATATCTAAAGATATTCTTGAGTACCAACCAATTCTGTTTGCTGGATCCAATGGCATTATAGAATGTTGAGTCCCAATATCTCATTTCCATCATCTCTTGGTCTAAATAGACCTTTCTCTACATCTAGACAATGAACTACCATGAGAGTTATGGATGGATAAGATTTGTCCACAATAAATTTCTCCAATATTTTTTGGATATAGACAACGTAGTATACCATAATGTATGAATGAACGTGATCAAGTTGTAGTAACGAGCGGTATTTTGGTTTACCCAAATCCTTCATTTTAAACACCGTCATTTAGATGATTACATGTGTCATCATTGTAGACACACAAACATGGATAATCATCATTGTAGGAGTAATGCTTGTGTATAAGGATCTCACCACGCCGGTTGTACCATATGTACCGACAACAATAAGTCATAGGGTGACTTCCTGATTTTACACAATGTATGTTGCATTTTGTATTTCAATTTAAAATTGAGATTCTATCGGGAATCAATCATGTATGTCTGAATCTAGTGATCCACATGCATATGTAATCACTACATCTATCAACTGCAGAGATACATGCTTTTGTACTGCCAATGATATAAGTTGTCGGAAAGAGATTCCACCACTTAAGAATAGTTGGGCATCTGCGTGAACCCTTCTGCTACAATACTTGCTCTATGTTTCACCACCTTGTTATTATCAATTCTGTTTCCAGAAGAAAACTGGTGTAGATATTGCTTATAAATAACTTCCCATTATTGAGCAAGCTCCTTTCTTCCTAGATTATACCCTTTGCTTGAGTTTAGTCCGAGTGTTGTTCACAGTTTGCCATGGTCATGGTCTTTGGACCTGAATCATGTGAACGGTCTTGCAATCTAGTTGATAAATGTATGTTGACAATTGTAGACTTCCCGTTATATGTTTCTCCAGAATCTATATATCAATATAGAGTTGATGGAAATATCATTACCCATGATGACTGCTCGCGATTTCCCAATGCGGCTGAGTCAGGCAACCCGATGTCCCGGTCATTGTGTGCACTATGACCTGGGTTGGTGGAGGTTTCGCATCCACTGGGTTTATACTACCCATTAGGTGTCTATCAACATCAAGTTGACTTGCAATTACTGATTCAATGGCCTTGATATCCTTGCTTGCGAGAAGCTGAATCATGATGTACTATTGCCATACTTCTCCCCTGTCGCTTTGAACGGGGAGTGGAGTGATTTTTGTTGGTACCTTCACTCTTTTAGGCATATTTTTGCAAGATTGTAGGATTGTGTGACACCTTTATATTTAGTAAATGAATCTGGCAGGTTATTTGCAATGTGTTGCAAATCTTTTGAACGCATAGTTCAGATCTTTGAGTACGTGGATCCGAGGCAGAAATGTGTTGAACATTCCACTAATTTCTTGGCTTTCTTTATGGTACTTGAATTCTCCCCCTAATGTCTGGAAATCTTCCTCATTGAATAAGCATACTAGCCTTGAATAATTCCCCATGCGAGGTGCTTGAGGTATTGACGGTAATACAATTATTCCTCACATAGATCCCAACTATATGTTGAGGGGCCAATGATGTATGCTGGCTGGTGATACCAGTATGCTACTGAATTACCGCGGATAGGAAATACTTGGTAGATATCCACGTATCAAAGATAGAAGGGAATAATATTATGCAGTTCTGTCATGAGCGTGTAAAACTGCATGACTCCAACGTATAGTTGGTAAGCTGCAATTCCAAAGTAAAGATATGCAATGAGCTTAACTCTTTGTATAGGATTCTACCAAATCATTTTGAGTCTAGACATTAGGAAAAATTTCTAAACTTCAATCCAAGGGCCATAGGGAAGACACTCAAGGATAATTCTGCAATGTTATCAATTCGATTTGTTGAAATAGATGTCAGGATAATGAGCCAATGGTTTTGTGTGAATAAAGCACACACTTAAAACCATCATGTAGATATATCTTTTAGAACCATGGAATACCTAAATAATCTAGTCAATGGATGGGAAGAGACACTTACCTCAACTTGATGCATTCAAGGAGTCTGAGTGGTTCATCGTAGACTTTAAGGTGTGCGGGCCTTAAAATTAGTTTCCCTGTGTCACTTGTAGTGCACATAAAATCCAAATGTTGTTAGAATTTAGCATCATAATAATCATAAACTGTTGGAATTGCTGATGTTTCGGTTTCAACCCAATGTCTCAATGAACAAAGCGACTATGCCAAGTTTTTCCTGTACAAGAGACTCCGGAAACTATCTCGTATGCAACATGTGCTACCGGTTGAGTCCTATGTGCAGTACAATCCAGATGATACACAGACAATGTGCTTGCCATATCTGTTGCATGTGGTAAAGAGAAGTTATTTCTATTTGTTGTCATCATAAGTTTTGCTATGGAAACTATTTTGACGGATACCTCCATAGTATAGTAGGGTACGAGTTAAACCTGGGAAGCAGTAAAGCATCCCGATGTTACTCGAGTACCCACAGGGATAGTAAATATGACTCTAGTTGAGCCAACAAATACCTCATCGCCTCTAGCAATTTTAAAATATCTCCTTTCTCTCAATGAGAGTGGAAACATTGGACTTCCCTGAGTATAGAGTTTGTGGTGCATATGTCCACAATGCACATATCATTTTTCATCGGATTGACTCACGTAGAAATTTATATATATACATGAAGATTCTCAATATGAAAATCACTGTCAGATATATAGAATACATACAAATGTATTTGTATGAAAGTGCTGATACAATATATTGCGATATACAATATATGATGACAACAATAATCATGTTCATATTTAGAACATCAGAAATGGACATAAATAAATAGATCACTAAGGAGATTGAGGGACTAAATGTAGTCTCCAAACATGTCAGTTGATGCATATTCAACCTTCATGTTCTCTGTGCTCATAGGGTCCCATGACAGCAGGATAGTCATTTTATTGCTCGGTTCTAGAACATCATGCAAACAACTGACTTCCATGATGGTGTCAGGTTGAAGGTTTAAAGTGAGTTTCAAACCTTTACCCTTGAGGTTCTTTGCGTTCCGGTGGCGTGGCTTGGATTGCACGCGCTATCCCATGGAAGGAAAGACTGATCTTGATGTCCATGACCCGCTTAAGTAAGTTGTGGCCATTTAGGGCAAGAGCCTCAAATTACTTAGCCATCTATTACTTATAGGGGCAAACCAGAGATAATTAATTTAAAACCAGTAAATTAAAGACCATCATGGTTGATGATGTAATGAACTTAGCAAAATCAAGGGGTATTTCAAGAAGTTATCTTGAAACCATTGGTGTGAATCTCAAATTGCTAAATATGACACCTAGAAGATAATCTCCAAAATGGAGTAGATTTCGCAGCACTAGAGAGTATAGTCTGATGAAATCAGTAGATACTCACTACTGATGCCTTATGTCACGACATAAGTAAAATATGTGGGAGAGCACTTCGTAAAGCTATCATAATGTTAAAATGACAAAATATAGGCTTTAACTGTAGTGCTGATAATTTGCAAAGCAATAGATCTACACACTACTTTGTGATCTCAATACATATATTTGAAGAAATCACTAAGAATTTTGCATCTATATTTGCAAGAAATTGAAAATCTCAATCGCAAATAGACGTATTAATCTTGAAATGTGTTTAACATGGATATAGATACATCATAGAAATATTTCGGAGTACCTCGTACTCAACAGATAAACAGACTATAGAGGTATCTTTGCAAGAGATAAAAAATCTCAATTGCAAATAATAGATGTAATTAATCTCAACATGTAAGAAACATGGAGATATATTACATCATAGTTTATTCTAGAATACAAGGTACTCTACAGATATACACTACTAATGTAATGAATAAAAATGATGTTGCAAATTTGATGCTCAAGTGAAGAACTTGAATTGTATAGACCTCAAATTAAATGAGATCTTGTATCAAATTGCAAGATAATTCAGTGCGGTGAATTAATATTTTGCGAGAGAAAATTGATCTCAATCGCAATGAGATTATTTTGCGAGAAATATATATTCTCAATCGCAAATCAATATTGTTGTGCAAGAAAACTTAATATCAATCGCAAAACAATGTTGTTGTACTAATAAGACATGTTATAGGAATTTGCTAAAATAGCAAATACATCGAACATGTAAGCATTAGCAACCACATAATTCTGGAATTTTGAACAAAAAAATAGGCTATCTCGCGTGTTTAACTAAACAGGAAAGGTGAGAGAACTGCATAAACTCATTCGTGATTATGAGAAATCATAATGGATGAAATGAAAACAGCCGAAGAGATAAGGTTCTCTTCCTTTTTCTCTCCCACAGTTACGATTGGGACATAGTCCCTATTATCATCGTCTCCAGGAGACATACGCACCGTATGCCGCCACGCGTTGGTGTCGTAAGTTGGAGCCGCTTGCACACGGAGCCAGAGGGAGCGCGGTCGTACCTCGCATGGAGGCCAAGGAGAGTCCCCGCTATGGCCACGCATGCGGCTGTATTGCGGGAAGTTGCATTGGGAAGATGTCGAGGCTGGGGCCGTGCGCCGCTACTGCCATGGGAAACCATGCCACAGGATGAGCCTCATGGCTTCGCGGCTCGCCACCCTGCCAGAGGTTGCTCGCAAGTGGAGGAGACCGCCGCCAGTATGGCCGCTGGCCGCTCGTGCCGTTCGGAATCGAGTATTTCGATTCGCGTCTGACAGCATCTAAGAGATAAGGGCATCACGAATTGAAGGAGACGACATGTGGACCTACAATTTTGTTTGGATTTTCAATCCATTGATCGAGGGTGCATTTTTTTGTTCATCTTTTCCTCTATTAATGTCTGCCCATGGAAGGTTGCAAACACTTCCCAGATTCCTGGCCACTAGAGATGATAGATTAAACAAGGAACATCACTTCTCTATTTCTTACTGTCCTTGATTGATAATTATGGCAAATCAATTGGTTGATTTCTTCTCGTGCAGGAGTGCATGCGCCACATGCTTGTGTCTTCTTTCCCGTGTGTCTGACATTGGCCGGAAAGCCGATGCCACGCTGCGGTATACGTCAGTCGTGCCACGGGCTACTTCTTGGAAAGATGCCTGCATGCAAAAGCATGCTCAAGTCATGGATGGCATGGGGCAGCATTTGATGTCAAGAACGCCATCGAGAGGCAAAACAGGTGTAGGCGCATGGACGCCGAGCGCATGCTGCATTGTAGTCGATGGCAGGGTCTTCGCTCCGCCGCCAGTCACCGAGCGTTGTCTGTGGGCTGCCGCCACCATGCACACAACCCACAATTGTTGTTGTTCAAGCGTCTCTATAACCGCCGCTTTGGAGAGAAGGAAATCTCTCTCGGTGGTAGAGCGTGTTGATCACGTGTTATATGTAAACACGAGAGGCAATAGACAAAGAAGTAAAAGTGAACAGTTGTCTTCATTGATGATGGGATTACACATATATATAACTCCCGAAGGGGTGCGTCCGAAGGGACACGAGGCAACCACCTTGGTTAGGAAAAGTAGGGATTAATAGGATTACTTAGATCCTAACATTTACTATCCCTATGAATACCCGAGTACCATCAAGGATGCTTTATTGTGTCCGTGTCAACTCGTATCCTACTAAACGATAGAGATATTCGTCAAAATAGTTTCCATAGAGAAACTTATGATGACAACAAAGAGGAATATCTTCTCTTTACCTTATGCCGCGGATATGGCAAGCATGTTCTCTGTGTATCATCAGGACTGCACTATACATACTAAAAAACATCACACATGTTGCGTACAAGATAGTTTTCCAGGATGTCCTTTACATAACAAACTTGGCATACTCGCCTTGGTCATCCAGGCATTGGTTTGAAACCAAAACTATCAGCAATTACATTGGTTTATGACTATTATGATGCTAAATTCTAATAATATTTGTATTTTATGTGCACTACACGCGATGCGGGGAAGCTAAGTTTAAGGCTCACGCACCTTAATTAAAGTCTTCGCTGAACTACTCAGACTCCTTGAATGCATCTAGTCAAGGTAAGTGGCTCTTCCCAACCATTGACTAGACTATTTAGGTATTCCTTGGTTTTTAAAGGATAAATTTACACCATGGTCTCAAGTGTGCCTTTATCCACATGAAAACCATTGATTGATTATCCTGACCATCGATTTCAAGAAAATCGAATGAACAACATCCTAGAATTCTCCTTGCCTTATTATGGCCCTAGGATTGAAGTTTTCACTTTGTCCTATATGTCTAGAGTCAAATTGCTTAGGTAGAATCCTTTATCCAATGAGTTAAGCTCATTACATGATCTTTACCTCAGAATCGTAACTTACCAAATTTATGTTGGAGTCATGAAGTTTTCCACGCTCATGAGCAAACTGCATAATGTTATTCCCCTCTATCTTTGATACGTGGAAATCTACCAAGTATTTCCCATCTGCCGTAATTCGGTTGCATACCGGTATCACCACCCCAACATACATCATTGGCGCCTCAACATATATTTGGGATCTATGTGAGGAATAACTATATTTCCGTCAATACCTCAAGCATGCATGGGAAGTTATTTATGGCTAGTATGTTGATTCAATGAGGAACGTTTCCATGCATTAGGGGGAGATTTCAAGTACCATAAAGAATGCTAGGAAATTAGTGGAATGCTCAACACATTTCTAACTCAAGTTCACGTACTCAAAGATATGAACCATGTGTTTAGAAGATTTACAACACATTGCGAATAACCTGCCATATTCATTTACTGAAAATAAAGGTGTCACACAATCCTTCAATCCTGCAAAAATATGCCTGAAAGAGTGGAGGTACCAAAAAAACCACTCAACTACCCGTTCACAGCAATAGGGGAGAAGTATGCCAATAGTACATCAGGATTCGACTTCTCGGAAGCAAGGATATCGAGGCCTCTGAATCAGTAAATGCAAGTCAACTTCACGTTGGCAGACACCTAAAGGGTAGTATACACCCAGTGGATGGGCAACTTCCACCAACCCAGGTCATAGTGCATGCAATGACCGGGACATCGGAATACCCGACTCAACCGCATTGGATATCATGAACAGTCACCATGGGTAACTGAAAGAGTCGATATGGTTGACTAGAGGGGGTGAATAGGCAACTACCAGTTTTTAGATTTTCTTACCAAATTAGGTTTAGCAACAAATAGGATGTCTAGATGTGCAACTAGGTGAGCAACCTATATGATACAAACAACAACAACAATAAGTGCAACGAAAGGATACAATATTACAATAGCTTGCACAAAGTAAAGGTAAGAGATAACCACAAGTGGAGTCAGAGAAGACGAGGATGTGTTACCGAAGTTCCTTCCCTTTGAGGGGAAGTACGTCTCCGTTGGAGCAGTGTGGAGGCACAATGGTCCCCAAGAACCCACTAGGGCCACCGTATTCTCCTCACGCCCTCACACAATGCGAGAGCCATGATTCCACTAGTGGTTCCTTTGAAGGCGGCAACCGGACCTTTACAAACGAGGTTGGGGATCTCTGCACAACCAAATTGGAGGCTCCCTACGAAACCACGGAGCATCACCACAATGGAATATGGCTTTGAGGTGACCTCAACCTTCTAGGGTGCTCAAACACCCAAGAGTACCAAAATCCACACAAGAAAGTATGGGGGAATCAAATATCCTTTGGTGGAAGTGTAGATCTAGGTCTCCTCCTTCAATCCACAGCAAATCAACAAGTTTGAGTGGCTAGAGAGAGAGAGCGATCGGGCAAGAAATATTGAAGGGCATTAATGGTGGAGAGAGAGAGAGGCAAGAGGTAAGAAGGTAGGTGGAAGAAGTCCCCCTTATATATGCATCCCCAAGATCCAACCGTTACAACAGTTATTCCACTGCAGAGGTACAACCGCTCCTCGCCCCGCTACAACTGGGATTCACAGGTATGCTACAGAAACCCTAACAAGTGGTACAACCGGTCACTCGAGCGGTAGTACCGGTTAAAAGGAATAACCGGACCAACCACTCACCAACCGCTCAACAACCACTTGGAAAGAGAAGGGGGTCACCCCTATGGGCGGTGGTCGAGCGGTAGTTGCACCGGAACTACCGCTAGACCCTGGAATGGGAGGTGGCTGAGTCCCAAGCGGTAGAACCGCTCCGGACAATGATGGTACCGGTTTGCAGAACACAACCGGGACAACCGGGCCACCACCGCCCAAGTACCGCCCCACCATAGAAACAAATCTGGTGGTTGGCCGATACCCGGCCGGTAGAACCGCCCATGAATCCACCCCTGGGCTTTCCCAGCGTAGAGGTGGTACCACCACCTAGGGGCAGCGGTACAACCGTTGGCATGTAATTTGGGGGTGCAACCCCAGGGTATCACCCCTGGGGTGGTGGTTAAGCCGGAATAACATGGCTAGTGGTACAACTGCCCTCAAGGGTGGTACAACCGCTTATGAGGTAAAAGCATGGTAACAGGAAGCAACCAGGGGACCTCTCTCTCTTTACAACGAATGGAAGGGAAACGTGGTTGAAGAGAAGTGTGTACGTGCATTGATTCACCCACTACCGTTTGATGTGGATTCCCTCTTAATAGTACGGGTTTCCTTCAACCAAAGAGATAGAAACGTAGAAAATGTCGTCTTCGATATTTTTCGTCCAGAGGGAAAGCCTAACCGACTTGATCCAAATCATAGAGTACTTGGAGAACTTAGCACACGATTAGACCACAAAGAGAGTTGTCATCATCACCAAAACACAAAGACGGGAAATGTCCGAACAATCTTCCCCTTTTTGTTGGATGATGACAACACAAATATTTGCACTGGAAGTCTAGAAAAAACAGATGGTCTCCCCCTTGATGTGTGCACTATTTTGATTTGCTTTTGGAATGCAAAGTCACACATTAGGATCAATGCTCCCCCCGGATTTTATAGACCAACCAGACTAGCTAACTGGAGATGGATAAACCATAAGCATATAAGTAGAGAGCAAAGAACTATGGATAATATGATAAGATAGATAAGGAATGCATGTCTCACACCATGCAAGTATCACACCACAAGGTTCATACACTTAAGAGAAAGCAATTAAAAACTCAAGTTCAGCACTCGACTTGAAACACAACCCAACCCATGCAAATCCCGAGACCTAGTAGACCTATATCCCCCTTTGGCATCAAGACACCAAAAAGGAAAAGAGCGATGCTAATGCCCCAGAGCTCAGTAGATATCATCTGACCCCTCGATCTCATCTGAATCACGATCTTAGACTCCTCATCTTTCTCCATAGCATGATCAACAACAGCCGGGGTGGAGCTAGCAGGATGGCTAGATGCCTCAGCCTCATCACCAGTCCAGGTGCTATGCGTAGAGATCCACCGGTCCTCTAGAGTGATGCTCTTCTTAGATCCACTCTTCATAGGCATATTGAGGTGCTTTATCATGGCAATCTGATGGCGCCGAGCAAGCTTCTCATTGACAAGTGCCTCATACATCTTCTTCTAAAAGTGTGTCTGAAGGCAAAAGGTCTTCTTTAATTTAGCAGTGAGCTTGGCCACCCAGAAGGGCTTGGCACTCGGCTCCATCCCAAAGTCCTCATCATCTGAGGTGGCATCCAAATCCTCGGGATCATCCACAGGAAAGCGGGGATCAGCATGCTTCTTCTTGTTAAGCTGCTTGACCTCATGCACGGTGCGGTTATCTAGTGAACTGAGGAGCTCTCCAGGATGGCGAACGACCCAAACTGATTTCAGAAAGCACATGACAAACGATGCATAGATGGGAACCTTTTTTGTAGATGACCTTGTTGTACATCTCCTCTCAATGCCACTTGGACACATCAAACATGGCACCTGACCCAACTTTAGTTTTCATTTCAACCATCAGGTCAACTAGATACCCATGGATCTCATCCTGATTTCCCACCTTGGGCAGGATCACATTGCAAAACACACCATGCAAGATATCATAAACCTTCTCAAGATCCTTGGACTCACCAATAATGCCCCTCCCACACATGTAGAGGGGGCAAGCTTCTCCTTAAGCATAGAATGGGGATGATCGTGAGGACGAATGCCACCATTCCCTTCGAATCTGGTATCCTCATAGCCTAGAGCATTGCAGAAAGCTCTCCAAGGCACTGAAAAGAACTCATCACGGCATATGAATGAGAGAGTGCGAGCTTCATCTTCGCCAAAGTGAATGGTTGCATAGAACTGATGAATAAGTTGAGCATCAAAGTCCTAGTTGACATACATGAGTTTGACCAAATCAAACTCCTCACAAAGAGCCAAAGCCTCTCCAAAGTACTCCATGTTGCTCCTCCAATGCTCAAGGTCAAAGGTCCACTGCTTGGTGTACCAATTCTTGTTATGCTCGAAAAGCTCATGAACAATCCTCACTTGCATCTCACAGTAGTCCATCGAGGATCAATGGGAACCGTGTGTGGATTCCTTTTCTAAAAGGCTTCCCATTCCTTGGCTTTCCATTTGTGCATAGGCATGACCACACGTTGCTTGGCAGCGTCAGACTTTTCACAACGAGTTGGCCTGGTGGGAATCCAACCTCCTCCTCCCCATTTGACTCAGCAGAGCGCTTGCATCTCCGAGCTCGTTTCTTATGCTTGGTACGAGGAGCAGAACAAGAACTACAACCACCTGCAAACACACACGAGAAGAACACAAGTGACCCAACAAAGATGAGAGGATTGCACACAAGAGCAAAATAATATATTGCTTGTGAATCAGGGAAAGTAAAACAGTGCCACTTGGTTCAGGAACCCCGGTTGTACTGGTTCTACAACCAGTGGAACCACTCAAGCGGGTGTTCTGCCCATAGGGGCGGTAGAACTGCTGGAAGCGAGTAGTACCACCAAATTGAGAACAACTACCTATGGGATTTGAATCAACCTAGCAATATTCTATGCTCTAAAAAAACACAAACAATAACAAGAGCATATATAGATCTCTTCCACCCAATAGTTTGAACAATAAACGTGGGATATCAAGAAATGCCCTAAGAACAAGGAATCAAGGAATGAAACCCTAGAAAGAGGAAATGGGGCATTACCGGCATCCATGGGAAGAGATCGGGAGGGAGGGGGGCCTCCACGGAGAAGATCCAAGGACGCTCCACGGATCCGAAGCGCTGAAGAGCACTCCAGGACACGGGCGATGGTGATTGGCGGCTAGGGTAGGCGAGGGGAACGGGGGCAAGGGGAGGAAGAATGTTGTAGGCTGAATCCCTAGAGGGGATCTTTTCACACTTGGATGGGGGAAGAGGAAGAACACACAAAAACACAAGGAGGAAATCACTCAAACAAACCCAAATAACATATCCACTAGTGTAGCATACAAGAGATCCACAAGCATACAAGAACAATTCAAGGAGAATAGCGCTAGGGTAAAAGTTCTTCCCACTAGGTGAGGTCTTGATATCCACAAGAGGATCTTCTCCAAGAGGAGGGCTTGATCTCCAAGAGGAGCTTCTCCAAGAGGAGGTCTAGATCTCCAAGAGGAGGAAGATGAGCAAAGCTCTCTCTTTGTCTATGTAATACTTTGCTGACCTCTAACACAAGCTAGGCGAGGGATACTTATAGTCTATGGACGAAATAAGAGGAAAATGGGGGGTACAAGGGTCATTTAGCCCTAGATTCACGCAGGCATTTTCGGAGGAGTCCGGCACCCAGGGAAAAGAGGGTCGGGCACCCGGACCGAGCAGAGGCGGGCGCCTAGATGAGGCCGGGCACCCGGCCCGATCAGGGGGCCGGCTGGAGATGGAACGGGCACCTGGGGGTCCCAAGCCCGGGCAACCGGGGCGACGCCTAGCGGCTGGAGGGGTGAGGCCAGGCACCCGGGGGTCCAAGGCCCGGGCGGCAGCTGGCGGCTGGGCGGGAGGCCGGGCACCTGGGGCCAAAGGGCCGGGCACCCGGGGTGCCCTGGGGGTTTTACCTTCTCACACCCTTCTTCACTCTTCTTCTCCGTGGATGATCAGGTCTCCCTCCTAGCTTCTTCATGGACTTCTTCCGGGTACCTAATAATGCACAACGTCTCCATTTGCCTTCCTGGTACCCAACTCTCATGTGAATCCGGATGAAGTTCAAAGAGGAAAGAGTTAACCTTGGTTTCGAGTGCACGTGCGCGAGCTCTCGTCATTGGCCTTCTTTGTGCTTGTGATGGTGACAGAATGTCCATGGGATGGTTGAGGGATGCTCCGCATCATCTCCCCCCCCCTTGGGAGATATCCGTCCGTGGATCGTGATCTTCATCACCATGGTACTTGGCCAAGTCTTTGATGTTGAAGATGTTCCTTACATTGTACTTGTCACATGGGATGTCGATCTTCTAGGTGTTGTCGTTGTATCGTTCGAGCACCTTGAAGGGTCCATCGGCTCTCGGAAGTAGCTTGGACTTGAGCTCCTTGGGAAAGCGGTCCTTGCGGAGTTGTAACAATACGAGATCGCCCAGATGGAACACCATCGGTGACTTGGTCGTGAGGCGGTGTACTTGGCGCTTGATTGTGGACCTTGTTTCTTCATGCATCTTCTTGAGGTAAGTGGCTCTTGTGCTAGCGTCCATGTTCACTCATTCATGTAGCGATAGAGGGAGGATGTCCAACGGCGACAAATGGTTGAAGCCGTAGACAACCTCCAAGGGAGATTTGCCAGTAGTAGCGTGTCTTGTGCGGTTGTAGGCATACTCGACAATGGGTAAGCACTCCTCCCACACCTTGATGTTCTTCTTGATCAGCACGCGTAGCAGAGTGGAAAGTGTTCGGTTGGTGACTTCCGTTTGGCCATCGGTTTGAGGATGATATGTCATGGAGAATAGTAGCTTGATGCCGAGCTTGGCGCATAACACCTTCCAAAAGTAGCTTGAGAACTTGACGTCTCGGCCCGACATAATTGTCTTTGGCACTCCGTGTAACCTCAAGATTTCCCTAAAAAAAGATTTGCAACATGTGAAGCATCGTCTATCTTATTGGATGGGATAAAGTGCACCATTTTAGAGAATCGGTCCACTACAAGAAATACGGAATCCTTGCCATTTTGAGTTCTAGGTAATCCAAGCACAAAATCCATGATAATATCTTCCCATATTATTCACTTTTTCGACTACTGGAGGGAACTTGGCTCAAGGTGGAGATTGTTAAATTGTGATCCTAATTCTAGTACCGTATTTGACTAGACATAGTACATATGGTGTGGGCCTTTGCCTTGGTACCGATGCATACGAGTACAACTCGTTTACTTGTCCTGCAAGGACTCTTATGTGTTGCCCCTCATATATACCCCATGTAGTCGCACCTAAGACGGTCTGTCGTCTCGTGCTTGTAATACTCCTCCTCATAGTAATTGCGCCTTGGTTCGTCCGTGGTTTTCTCCCGCAAGGGTTTCCACGTAAAAATCAATGTCTCTCTCTCGTGTCTCATTTATCTCTTTATTATCTAACAAGTGGTATATAGAGCCAAGTTGCAGATACGAGAGATTAGGGTTCTGTGTGTGGCGGCGCACATGTCTGTGGTGATCCATTGATCCGAGGATGGATCAAATTCTATTGCAGCCGAGACCGACTGGAGTTCCTATCTGCATGCCTCCGGTGTTGTTGTCTGATCCGGCGATCTTCGTTGCTGGTCTCGAGGATAAATCAAGACCACAGAAGCAGGTGCAGCAGCAAACGCATCAATCCATCAAGTCGCCGAGACAGTCAATTTCCCCTGCCATTGATTGTTTTGCTGGCTTCAAGTCCCGAGGCACTAGGCTATGTTCCTGCTACTACTACCTCATCAACTAGTACTACTTCTAGTACATGGTGATTTCCACTAACTAGCACGTTGACTTCCCAAGTCACTGTCACTCGTCACGTCGAGCTACAAGTTCAAATTTGTTTTTCTTCAACTCCTATGTTCACGCGACGGTACAGGTGCTATCTCTCTGGTTCATTGCCCTACAAATTTATTCTGTTAAGAATATTTTCTTTCGACTTGTACTACTTTGTGTACACAGATTTTATCGACTCATGGCATCCATGAAGTACGATCTTCCGCTGCTGGACCGTGACACAAGGTTTACCCTATGGCAAGTCAAGAGCGGGCGTTGTTGGCACAGTCCAACTATGATGAAGCACTGGATAGTTTTGGGAAGAACAGAATTCAGGACTGGACTGGACTAATGAGGAGAAAAGAATTGATTGTAAGGCTTTGTATGACTAAAGATCTTCCATTTGCATAATAATATTTTGTAGGAAGTTTTGAGCGAGAAAACTGCCGCCGCTCTACGGTTAAAGCTGGAAGGGATTTGCATGACTAAAGATCTCACCAGCAAGTTGCATCTAAAGCAAAAATTATTCCTATGTGGAATAGGAAGTGGCATATGTAAACCATGGGATTGAGATTGTGACTTAGCTTTGCGGCATGTAGAGCACCGGTTGGTGAAGCGTGAGACATCGCGGAATATCTTGGGCCAAAAGTAGTTCTTTGAGAGCGTGGCAAAAGTCTTGTCGCGTCCAAAATGTCCCATGTGTCCTCCATGAGCCTCCTGCAAAAGTAACAAACAAAGAGAAGACTCGGGGATGCATAGTGTGTTAGCTCTCATTAAATAACCATCTTTGATATAATATCATTCCCAAGATGTATGAGTCACACACTTAGCATAAGGAATGGCAAAAGTAACATCTTGCTCATATAAGTCTTTGATATGTTCGAATCCAACAACATTGAATTTAAGTTGAGTAATTAACATGCATTTACGAGAAAGAGCATCCGCCACAATGTTTTCTTTGCCCTTAATGTACTTGATCACATAAGGGAAAGATTCAATAAATTTACTCTATTTAGCATGCTGTTTATTTAACTTGGTTTGATCTTCATGGTACTTAAGTGTCTCATGATCGATATGTATGACAAACTCATGTAGGCGAAGATAATGCTCCCAAACATGCAACACACGCACTAAAGCATACAATTCTTTGTCGTAGATGGGATAGTTAAGTTGAGCACCGAAAAGTTTTTCACTAAAATATGCAATGGCTCGCTTTTCTTGTATCAAAACTCCACCAATTCCATTACCACTAGCATCACAATGAACCTCGAAAGTTTTGTCAAAGTTAGGCAAAGCAAGAATCGAAGCATGAGTAAGCAAAGACTTGAGCTCATCAAATGCGGTAGATTGCAAGGGTCCCCAAACAAAGGGTGCATTTTTCTTACTCAAGGCATGCAACATTGCGACAATAGTGCTAATGTCTTTCACAAAGCGACGATAGAAACCTGCTAGACCCAAGAAAACTACCCACTTGTTGCAAATTAATGGGTTGTGGCCAAGTCTTAATTGCTTCAATTTTTGACTCACCAACATGAACATCCTTTGATGACACAACGAAATCGAAGAAAACAAGCTTATCAACACCAAACGTGCATTTTTTCCATATTGGCATAAAGACGTTCTTTTCGAAGGGTTTGCAAAATGGTCCTAAGATGATTTACATGATCTTTGAGAGATTTGCTAAATACAAGTATGCCGTCAAAGTAGACAACAACAAACACTCCAATGTAAGGTCGAAGCACAAAATACATAACACGCATGAAAGTATCGGGAGCTTCCGATAGACCCATTGGCATAACTAACCACTCGTACAAGCCGAATTTAGTTTTAAATGTGATTTTCCATTCATCACCTTCTTGTATGCGGATTTGATAACGCCACTTTTAAGATCATTTTTTTAGAAAATGGTGGCGCCGCTAAGATCATCAAGCATATCATCAAGGCGTGGAATGCGATGCCTATAATGAACGGTGATAGCATTAATGGGTCTACAATCAGAACACATGCGAAAACTACCATCTTTTTTTGGGCACAAGAATGACCGGGACGGCACAAGGGCTTAAGCTTTCACGTACATGTCCGTTGTCGATGAGTTTTTATACTTGCCATTGGATCTCCTTAGTTTCTTTGGGGTTGACGCCGTATGGAGCCTTGTTCGGAAGAGGTGCACCGGGGATGTGGTCGATCCGGTGTTCAATGCCACGTAGAGGAGGAAGACCCGCAGGTAGCTCATCGGGGAAGACATCCGCAAATTCTTGCAACAAGAAAGAGAACACTACAGGAAGATGATTAGAAGGGTTAGTCTTTGCCATCTCATCTTTGCATAGTAGGACATAGTGGATGACACTCGAGGGGTTCCCGCACACATCTCTCATCTCTATTTTGTTGGCTAGGAGGACTAAGTTTTTCTCTCATGGTGAAGTGTCACTCGTTTTGGGCTTATGGCGCTCACTTTATTTGTGGTGGTTCACTCTCTCACTAGTCTCTCCATGATGGGTGGATGCTTGCTTGTCAGTGATCACTTCGCTTAGTGACATAGGTCGTAGCACGTACTCCTTGCCCTTCATCTTGAAGCTATAGTGGTTTGTTCTTCCATTGTGGACGACGCCGCGGTCAAATTGCCAAGGTCTTCCCAAGAGAAGATGTCACACGGACATTGGAACCACGTCGCACTCCAAGGTGTCCTCGCAGGCGCCGATCTTGAAGGAAACTTGCACCATATTCTCCACTTGAATAGTGCCGGAGTCACTTAACCATTGGACCTTGTAGGGACAAGGGTGCTTGTTCTTGACCAACTGCAGCTTGGAACATAGCTCTTCACTTGCCAAGTTGTAGCAACTTCCTCCGTCGATGATGACTTTCACGGAACGCCCATTGATGTCGGCCTTGGTGTGGAAGATGTGGCACCGTTGGTCTTCTTCTTGGTGGAGTTGAAGCGTCAAGACCTTGGAGACCACGAGAGAGGGACTTGAATCATTGTCACAAAATACTTGATCATCTTCATCTTCATTCACGCATATGTGCATGGCCACGTGCTCAAGGGCTTCCATTTCTTGTTCACTCATGGAGTCATGTGTGCCATCATCATTGAAGATCATGGTTCGTTTGTTGGTGCATTCGAAGGACTTGTGTCCTCGGCCATTACATGTGAAGCACTTGATAGAACTTGTCTCGACGGGGTCATTCGGTGGTGTCGAAGATGAGGGAGTTTTGGATTTGTAGTTGCTTGCCTGTCACGCCCAATATGCGATTCTATCCTAAAGAGACTCGAAGGTCCCACCAAGGATAGAACCGCATATTGATACACTTTTGCAAGGTGGATATCATTACATCAACATTACATAATAGATGGGGATACATACAAGAGGCATACAATGCCACACGAATACAACAACATCATACATAAGAGCACCATCCGACTATGGATGAAACACAAACATAAACTCAAACAACATCCACCCTGCTAGCCCAGGCTGCCGACCTGGAACCTATCCCCTGATCGAAGAAGAAGCAGAAGAAGAACTCCAAAGCAAGCAAACATCGCTCTTGCGTCATGATCATCGCAAAACCTGTACCTGCAACTGTTGTTGTAGTAATCTGTGAGCCACGAGGACTCAGCAATACCATTACCATGGGTATCAAGACTAGCAAAGCTTAAAGGGAAAGGAAGGGGTAAAGTGTTGAGGTTGCAGCAGCGAGTAAGCATATATGGTGGCTAACATACGCAAATAAGAGCGAGAAGAGAAGCAAACGAACAGTCGTGAAGCTAGCAATGATCAAGAGGTGATCCTGAACTCCTACTTACGTTAAACATAACCCAAAACCGTCTTCACTTCCCGGGCTCCGCTGAAAAGAGACCATCACGGTACACACGCGGTTGATGTGTTTTAATTCTGATCTGGTGTCAAGTTATCTACAACCGGACATTAACAAATTCCCATCTGCCACATAACCGCGGGCACGGCTCTCGAAAGTTTATACCCTGTAGGGGTGTCCCAACTTAGCCCATCACAAGCTCTCACGGTCAACGAAGGATATTCCTTCTCCCAGGAAGACCCGATCAGTCTTGGAATCCCGGTTTACAAAACATTTCGACAATGGTAAAACAAGACCAGCAAAGCCTCCCGATGTGCTGACAATCCCGATAGGAGCTGCACATATCTCGTTCTCAGGGCAACACCGGATGAGACTAGCTATGAGTAAAACCAACCCTCAAGTTTCCCCGAGGTGGCCCCGCAGGCAGCTCGGTTCGGACCAGCACTTAGAGAAGCACGAGCCCGGGGGGCTAAAATAAAGATGTCCCTCGGGTTGGCTGACCCAAGGGAAGGGTATAGGTGGTGGTGAGGCAAATGGTAAAATCAAGGTTGGGCCTTGCTGGAGGAGTTTTATTGAAAGAGAACTGTCAAGGGGGTCCTATAAATCACCCAACCGTGTAAGGAATGCAAAATCAAGGAACATAACACCGGTATGACGGAAACTAGGGCGGCAAGAGTGGAACAAAACACCAGGCATAAAGCCGAGTCTTCCACCCTTTACCAAGTATATAGATGCATTAATTAAATAAGAGATATTGTGATATCCCAACCATAATCCTGTCCACCATGGAGAAATCTTCAACTTCACCTACAACTAATGACGCTATAAGAGGGGCTGAGCAAAAGCGGTAACATAGCCAAGCAACAGTTTTCTAGAAAGGGTGAAAAGGATAGAGGCTGACATGGCAAATTGGGAGGCTTGAAGAGCAAAAGATAGGTAGCGCAGCATAGCGATAGAATGAAGCAACTAGCATGGCAATGATAGTAATAAGATCCAAGGTGACGGTCATCTTGCCTGAAATCCCGCTAGGAAGAAGAACGAGTCCATGAAGAAGATGAAGCCACGATGACGAACCAAGCGTAGACGAACGAATCCTCACGATCGCAACGAAACAGGAACTAACGAGAAGGAGCACAACTGGAAAGAAGCAAACAACACGGTAAACACACCACACATGGACAAGACGTGATGCACAACCAAGCATGATGCATGACAAAGCTAGATGACGCTACTCATGGCAAGAGATGACGCAAACAAGAACAACAGATCAAGGCAAGTTTAAATGAGGCCGGAAACAACATATAACTAATCCGGTAAGTCCTCATATGCAAATTGCGAAATAGGTCCAGATCTGAATAAACCTTATGTTCAAGTTTTTAAACAGCAAGTTAAGATGCACCAAGATGATCTACACGAGATTCTAGTCAAGTTACATATAAAGTTCATTTAATTCGGAGCTACGACCTAGAAGATATGAGTAAAACAAGTCAAACATGGCATTAATGCAAAACACATTCAAACATCAAGCAAACACCTCAAAACAAGGAGGCAACATGATAATATGAAACTACATGCAATTCTAAGCAAGTTTCATATAGAGCACACTCAAAACGGAGCAACGGTTCAACACATACACATGAAACAAGTTTAAAGGACAAGCTATCCAAAACAGCAACTAGGCATCTTGCAAGCATCAAAACAATATGCTACATCATCTCAACGTGAAAACAAAAGGCATGGGCATGATGTACAGGTAAAGCATGACAAAACATGAACACTGAGCTATCTCCAGAAACAACATAACATGCTCAAAAGGACATGGCAATATTGCAAACAATAACAGCTCCAGACTTAGCAGAAATAACATCAGGTTGCAATGTTTAGTGCTATCAAACAACATGTTATAGGAAGCTATCATGGCAAAACAAGGCATGTGCTGCAAGTACTAAAGACAAAGAACAAAACTCCCTTAATGAACTTATTCCAAATATCAACAGAAAGCATGGTAGCATCTATGCAAAATGGCAAATGATATGATAGATTCAGACAAGGCAGGAACAACAATAAGTAGTCATATTGGTGAGCTTGTACCACTCACCACAGAACGATACATGGCATAAAAAGGTAACCAACAGTAAGAATACATGATTATGAAGCTAAGCATGGCAAGATAAAGTACATAAGGTGCATGGATCACTAGCAAAGCTCATGGAAAAACTGAACTTAATGTTAACAGGCTGACAACAACATTATTTAGCAATTTGAGAGCAAGATTACAACAAGCTACAACAGGCTATAAATGCAACCAGGGGCACGGATGGATATATCATGCCATGTATAACACAACATCCTTAGTGAACATCTCCAGATTATGCATAGAATGACTTGTAGCAGCAGGTTTACATAGCATCATGATATAGCAGATTCAGCCTAGCAAAACAGCAACAGCAAGTACCCTACTTCACGAGCTTGATGCACTCACTACAAGACTCACAAAAATACATGGATTGCACCACTATAAAGATGGCATGATGTAGCTCAAAACTGATGTAGACATCAAGCTCAAAGGATGCACACACAAAATGCAATGAAAAAGACAAATCACCAAGTTATAACAGTTTCAGCAGGTAAACATCATATAGCACTCTTGCAACGATGATTAGGGCATCAAGATGGACTCAAACAAACATGGCACAATGGAACAAAATGAATAGCATCTCACAATGAACATTTTGATATATTAAACATGCAAAACTAAGCAGTATGCAACAAGTTACGGCATGATGAACATGGGCACATAATGCAGAAAACTTAGGGACTAAGAGATGAAAACGACCTCGGGGGAAAGTCAATGTGGGCGGTGGATCTCGCCGGAACTTCGCCGGAGGTGGCGAGGGAGGGCCCGGGGGGCCGGATCGGAGGCGGGGCGATGGATCCGGGCGGCTCTTGCCTAGATCTGGCCGGAGGCGGGGTCGGCGACGAGGGGAAGGCCGGAGGCGGCGGGGCCGGAGCTGAAGGTCACCGACGACGAGGGCAGGCGCGGGGCGGCGC
>NC_057813.1:291199892-291206166 GCF_018294505.1 Triticum aestivum | reverse complement strand
GGCCCGGTCGCGGCGCGGGCGGGCCGGCATCAGGCCCGGCAGCCCGCGACAAAGAGGAGGAGGCCGGAGGCCAGGTGGCGATGCGGGATTCGGCGGGCAGCGGCGGCAGACGTGTCCGGCCGTCGCGGACGTGTCCGGTGGCGGCGGGGAGGCTAGGCTAGGGTTTGGACCCGAAAAATGGAGGGGGAGGACCTATTTATAGGTAGAGGGAGCTAGGAGTGTCCAAATTAGGAGAGATTTTCGCCCACACGATCGTGATTGAACGACCGAGAGCATGGAGGGGGTTTGGATGGGCTCATGGGCAGTGGTGAAGAGGCGCTGGGATGCAAAGAGAGAGGGGTCTTGGGCTATGCGGTTAACCGTTGGGGCATCAAACGACCTCCAAATGGAACGAAATTTGACGGGCGGTCTACCGGTGATATACCAAGGCCACTCGGCAAATACCGACCCATTCTGAGAACGTTTTTCTCCCGCTCACAAAACAAAGTCTAAGAGGGGGCGACGGGGCACGGCGAGAGTGTCAGATCGCGAAACAGACAACGGGGAAAAAGACCGGATGCAAGTTTTGAAGAACATGCAGATGAAATGCAGATGATGACATGGAAAAATGCAACAGGCAAGCAATGACATGGAAACAACGACGAATAACTGGAAGACACCTGGCGCATCGGATCCGGGGCGTTACATTGCCGAAGGACGAGTCAAGGAAGGCGTAACTTGCTTGGCACTTGACTTGTCGCCAGTACTTTGTGATGTTCTAGTTGAGGTAGGAGGTGTCAAAGTCACACGAGCTTGAGTGTAAGAGCCATAGGTCTTGGAAGAGTACTTGGCGTACTTGAAGTCATCTTTCACTTGTCGCTCGGCCTTGGTCGTTTGATGAGCTAGGTCGAGAAGGTTGGAGTAAGGATGGAAGTCGGCAATCTACTTGATTGGGTAGTTGAGTCCGTTCAAGAAGCGATCCATAGTTTTCTCATCATCTTCCTTGACATTGGTTGTTATCATGGCAATCTCCATTTCTTGGTAGTATTCCACGACCATCTTCATTCCTTGCTTGAGGAGTTGCAACTTATTGAAAAGATCACATGTGTAGTGTGTATGCACAAAGCGAGATCTCATGACATCCTTCATTTCCGTCCAAGTTGTGTTGGGTGGTTCACCTCTTGCTTGTCGTCGCTCGATCACTTGTTCCCACAAAATGAGGACGTAGTATTGAAACTCGAGGGAGGCCATGGCGATCTTCTTTTCCTCATCGCAGTTATGAAGGTGGAATATCTTGTCCACGGTCATTTCCCATAATAGATATTCTTCGGGATCATTGCTTCCGAAGAACTTTGGCATGGTGAACATGAGCTTGCTGTAGCAAAGTTCTTCATCATAGTGGTGGTTGTCATGTCGCTCTTGCCGTGAAGGAAGGTCCGCAAATGCTCATTCCTCGTGATGTCGCTCTTGGCGTGGGGAAGGGTCTTGAAGCACTTGTTCCACTTGGTGTCGTTCTTGTCGTGGAGGAGTACGAGGCATATGCGCTTGGTTCCTTCTTTCTTGTTGCTCTTCAAGTCGAGCGGCTTCTTCTTATCATGCTTGACGAAGTGCTTCTTCATGTTCATGCACTTGGCGGTTGCTCTCATCGGCGGCTCTAGTGGCCTCGTGGAGTGTGTGTTGTGCTTCGAGTGCTTGTGCTTCATGGTGCTCTTGTGCTTGTCGGATTGCATCACCGTCTTGAGGTGGTTGACGTTGCACTTGTGAAGGTATTTGCTCTTGCTCCATTGCTTCTTGCTCTTGGTGTTGCGCCCTTTCATGTGCTCGGACTCGGTCTTGTAAGCCATTAACATGGAATGTATTTTATTGAGCTTGGCAATCTTGGGGATCATCACGTCGATGAAAGCGAGCTCGGGGAGGACTAGCATCATAAGAGGAGTAGTCCGAAGATTGCTGACTTGAGCGGTGTCTTGAGTGGCGTCATCTTGGCGAAGAGGTTGAGGAAGGCACACGTCTCATGATCTTGTTGCGGAATTCTTCCATTTCTATGGTGAACTCGGTGTCGATGTAGTCGTGGTTCCTTGCTTCCGATTGACGCAGGTCGGTGGCGAGTTGCTCAATGTGTTTTCCCAAGGCTTCACTTTCTTGATGTAGAGCTCGTTGGGCGATGAAGAAGTGGTTCTTGGTGACATGGTCGCGATCGTCACCTTGCTCCTCGAGAAGTGGGTTCACCGAAGAACTTGGCCTATCCATCATAACCAAGTGGGGTGAGTAGGAAAGTGAGAGAACAATACCAAAGTTACCTTTTCCGAGGATTGTGGATGTATCAAGTATCGCTCAATGTAATGCCACAATAGGAGAATTGGTACCGGGTTTGTTTCTCACACCTATACAAGTAAAGCTTATGGAGGAGCTTAGTTAGGACGGTGGCACAAAAATTTCAAGAAAATGTTAGTCAAGATATCGATAAGGTTGAGAAGGTTCACAAAATTTCAAGTAAAGCAAATATATCAAACCCAAGAGTATCACTAGGAACACACACACGGAAGATAGATGTGATCCGCACAACCAAGGAGTGAGCTCAAGATGTGTAACCATGGAAAAACGCTCTTGTTGTACGGATGCTAGAGAGACGCTAGCTCAATTGCTCAAATGGGCAAGATACGCTTGTGCACCAACCTATAATAGAAACGTGTCGTCTTCAATCCCAACTATGCTATGTATGTGATGACCAAGATGATGCAGCGATGCAAAATGCCTCAAATCTGTTGCTTACAAGCTCTTTGTATCTCCTCTTTTGCTTAAAAGCTTTTCTTTCTTTTCTTTTTTTTCACTATGCTTGATGCTCGAGCCAAGTATGATATGAGACAAGTATGTAAGATATGCACGGGAGAGACTTAGGGCACAATGATGATAGCAAGATCACTACGGTGCACAATATAGTGTGGCCCGACAATTCTCAGCTCGCTAGTCTCGATGGGTAAGTGACGCAAATTGGCTCGGTTATCAATGCAAATGCACATAAATGAACTAAGTGTCGTCGAGGTTACCGACCTTGCTTACGGTTAGTGGTGTCAATGGTGAAGATTGTTGGCGATGACAACTCCGGGGCAATGATGAATCGTGGTGATTGAGGGAGTCCTGGATTAGCGGGGCCTCGGACAGCCGGACTATATACTTTGGCCGGACTGTTGGACTATGAAGATACAATATTGAAGACTTCGTCCCGTGTCCAGGTGGGACTCTCCTTTGCGTGGAAGGCAAGCTTGGCAATTCGGATATGTCGATCTCCTTCTCTGTAACCGACTTTGTGTCACCCTAGCCCCCTCCAGTGTCTATATAAACCGGAGGGTTTAGTCCGTAGGACAAGAATAATCATAAGCATAGGCTAGCTTCTAGGGTTTAGCCTTTATGATCTCATGGTAGATCAACTCTTGTAATACTCATATCATCAAGATCAATCAAGCAGGAAGTAGGGTAGTACCTCCATCGAGAGGGCCCGAACCTGGGTAAACATTGTGTCCCCCGCCTCCTGTTACCATTAGCATTAGACGCACAGTTTGGGACCCCCTACCCGAGATCCGCCGGTTTTGACACAGACATTGGTGCTTTCAATGAGAGTTCCACTATGTCATCACGATAAGGCTTGATGGCTCCTTCAATCATCTGCAACGATGCGATCCGGAGTGAGGTTTTCCTCCCCGAACAGATCTTCGTATTCGGTGGCTTCGTACTGCGGGCCAACTCGCTTGGCCATCTGGAGCAGATCGAGTGGCTACGCCCCTGGCCATCAGGTCAGGTTTGGAAGCTTGAACTACACTGCCAACATCCGCGGAGACTTGATCCTGGACAGATTCGAGCCCATGACAGGTGCATCGTACAGTCACGATGAGCATGACTTAGATCTGCCTCAGACGGTGTTCAAGAGAACGCACCTGCAGCTGCCCTGACCTTAGATCCGGAGCAGATCACGCCATCCGAGGACGGGTGGATAGACCCCGACACGAAGGCCGCACACTCATTGGCGCTAGAGCCGAACACAGACTTCACCTCCAAAGAGATCTGTGTCATCGGACCCTCAGACTCATCTCCGACCATAGGTTCCGAACCACGCGCATCCGTGCCTATCGAATCTGATTGGGCACCGATCATGGAGTTTACCTCTGCGGATATCTTTCAGCACTCACCCTTGGGCGACGTGCTAAATTCACTCAAATCTCTCTCCCTGTCAGGAGACTCTTGGCCGAACTATGTCCGGCTTGAGTGGGAAGCGGATGATGAAGAAATTCGTTTCCCACCCACCACCCACTTGGTAGCCATTGTCGGTGACTTAACCGACATGCTTGATTTCAACTCCGAAGACATCGACGGTATGGACGAAGATGCTGGAGAGGAACAGGAACCACCGCCCGCAGGGCGCTGGACAGCCACCCTCATCATATGATATATATATATATATATATATATATATATATATATATATATATATATATATATATATATATATATATATATGGTGGACACCCCCAAAGAAAGCGATGGCGATGAGGCAACGGAGGATAATCCCCTTGAGAAGCAATCTAAGCACCGGTGTCATCGGCGCCACTCTAAGCCTCATCATAGCAAAAATAGCGATACCGGCACAAGAGACAATAATGCTCCGGATAATGCCAAGGATGAAAACAATCCCGCCCAGCCAGGCTTCGAGCAGGCCGAATGGGAGGATGGGCAAGCTAGCCCTAAGTAACATGCAATGGATGGAGAATCAGAGGATGACAATTACATGCCCCTCTCCGAAGACGAGGTGAGCCTCAACGACGAACAATTCATCGTTCCTGAGGATCCCATCGAGCAGGAGCGCTTCAAGCGTCGGCTTATAGCCACTGCAAAAAGCCTGAAGAAAGAGCAGCAGCAGCTTCAAGATGATCAAGATATGCTAACCGATAGATGGACTGAGGTCCTGGCAGCCGAGGAATACAGACTCGAGTGCCCAACCAAAAGTTACCCAAAGCGCAGGTTGCTACCCCAACTCCAGGAGGAGGCATTAAAGCCTACACTACCAGCGCATGATGTGGCTGACCGGCCACCTCGTGGCCGAGACAAAGCGGCGTATCAGCCCGAAGTCTAGCCCGCACCTCGTCGCCAAACAAGCAAAAGCACGAAGGCCCGGGGCTACATGCAAGACCTGCGAGACAAATCGGAAAAATAAGCAGGACAGCCAAGATCAATCTACGGATCATGGGGGCGCACCCCAACACGTGACGATGACCGTCACGCCGGATATACTAAATACAAATCCGTCCGGGCCGGATACAATAGACCAGACTCATCTGAACTGCGTCGTGATGTAGCCCGGCATAGAGGCGCGGCACACCCCCTATGCTTCACTAACGAAGTAATGGATCATGAATTCCCAGAAGGGTTTAAGCCCGTAAATAGCGAGCCCTACGATGGGACTACAGACCCCGCGGTATGGATGGAAGATTTCTTTCTCCACATTCACATGGCCCGCAGGGATGATCAACACGCCATCAAGTACCTCCCACTAAAACTCAAGGGACCGGCTCGGCATTGGCTGAATAGTTTGCCGGCAAACTCCATTGGAAGTTGGGAGAACCTGACAGACGCATTCCTGGATAACTTCCAGGGCACTTATGTGTGACCACCAGATAATGATGATTTAAGTCACATAACCCAACAGCCCGAAGAGTCAGCCAGGAAATTCTGGACTCGGTTCCTAACTAAAAAGAACCAAATTGTCGACTGTCTGGATGCTGAAGCCCTAGCGGCCTTTAAGCATAACATCCATGACGAGTGGCTTGCCCGACACCTCGGCCAAGAGAGGCCGAAGTCCATGGCAGCCCTCAAGACAATCATGACCCGCTTTTGTGCGGGCGAGGATAGCTGGTTGGCTCGTAGCAACAACACAACAAGCAATCCTGGCACATCACAAGCCAGAGATGGCAATGGCAAGCTTCGATGCAATAAACACAAGCGTCGCAATAATGGCGATAACACCGATGACACGACCATCAATGCTGGATTCAGTGGCTCTCAGTCCGGTCAGCGGAAAAAGCCATTCCAAAAGAACAATCCAGGCCCGTCCAGTCTGGACCGCATACTCGACCGTCCATGCCAAATTCATGGCACCCCTGGAACACCAGCCAATCATACCAACAGAGAATGCTAGGTCTTCAAACAAGCCGGGAGGTCAGGTGCCGATAACAAGGAGAAAGGGTCTCAAAGCGATGACGACGATGAGGAGCCCCGATCACCAAACACAGGAGGGCAAAAGAAA
>NC_057813.1:291190969-291199656 GCF_018294505.1 Triticum aestivum | reverse complement strand
AGCACCACCCACATTCCCAAGCTGGAACGGATGTGCACTCTCAGGGATGTCGACTTAATGAAGCCAGTTGCCCCACAATATAAACTACGGCCGATCACCTTCGACTGTACGAATCGTCCGGCCAATACCAATCAGGGCAATTCAGCCGCACTAGTCCTTGACCCAATAATTGACGGGCTCCACCTCACACGATTGTAACACCCACGATGCGGCTATATCTCCCACGTGTCAAGGCACGATTTAGAGGCATAACCGCATGGTGGTTTTGTTGCAAGAAGGGTCATCTTCACACAATCCCATGTAATGAACAAGAATGGGATAAAGAGTTGGCTTACAATTGCCACTTCACACAAGTACTTAAATAAATCATCCATCATTCAGAGTACACACATAGTCCAACTACGGCCGAGCCAAAAGAAAAGAAGATAACCCAACTGCTAGATCCCCGATCATCCCTACTGGGCTCCACTACTGATCAACATGAAACGAAACATAGCAACAACCAAGATCTTCGTTGAGCTCCCATCTGAGCTCGGTTGTGTCACCTGCACTGGTATCATCGGCACCTGCAACTGTTGTGATAGTATCTGGTGAGTCACAAGGACTCAGCAATCTCAAAACCCGCGAGATCAAGACTATTTAAGCTTATGGGTAGGAAAGGGTAATGAGGTGGAGTTGCAGCAAGCACTAAGCAAATATGGTGGCTAACATACGCAAATAAGTGCGAGAAGAGAAGCAACGGAATGGTCGAGAAGCTAGAAGTGATCAAGAAGTGATCCTGAAACTACTTACGTCAAACATAACACAAAGACCGTGTTCACTTCCCGGACTCCGCCGAAAAGAGACCATCATAGCTACACACGCGGTTGATGCGTTTTAATTAAGTCGGGTGTCAAGTTCTCTACAACCGGATATTAACAAATTCCCGTCTGCCACATAACCGCAGGCACGGCTCTCGAAAGTTTATACCCTGCAGGGGTGTCCCAACTTAGCCCATCACAAGCTCTCACGGTCAACGAAGGATATTCCTTCTCCCAGGAAGACCCGATCAGTCTCGGAATCCTGGTTTACAAGGCATTTCGACAATGGTAAAACAAGACCAGCAAAGCCGCCCGATGTGCCGACAAATCCTGATAGGAGTCACACGTATCTCGTTCTCAGGGCACACCGGATGAGCCAGACGTCGGGTTGGCATAGACCCTGGTTGCCTAGGGGGTGCCGGACATCGCTCGGTTTGGACCAGCACCTGGAGGAGCACTGGCCCAGGGGGGATAAATAAAGATGACCCTTGAGCCTGCAGAACCCAAGGGAAAAAGGCTTAGGTGGCAAATGTTAAAACCAAGGTTGGGCCTTGCTGGAGGAGTTTTATTCAAAGCGAACTGTCAAGGGGGTCCCATAAATCACCCAACCGCGTAAGGAACGAAAAATCCAGGAACATAACACCGGTATGACGGAAACTAGGGCGGCAAGAGTGGAACAAAACACCAGGCATAAGGCCGAGTCTTCCACCCTTTACCAAGTATATAGATTCATTAATTAAATAAGAGATATTGTGATATCCCAACATAATCCTTTCCATCATGGAGCAATCTTCAACTTCACCTGCAACTAACAACGCTATAAGAGAGGCTGAGCAAAGCGGTAACATAGACAAGCAACGGTTTGCTAGGAAGGGTGAAAAGGTTAGAGGCTGACATGGCAATTTGGGAGGCTTGAAGAGCAAATGATAGGTAGCGCAGCATAGGGATAGAACAAAGCAACTAGCAAGCAAAGATAGAAGTGATATCGAGGGTAATGGTCATCTTGCCTGAGATCCCGCAAGGAAGAAGAACGAGTCCATGAAGAAGACAAATGAACGTAGTCGAACGAATCCTCACAACTCCGGAACGAAACCGAAGCTAACGAGAGAAGCAAACCGGAAAGAAGCAAACAACATGGTAAACACACAAGCATAAACATGGCATGATGCACAAACAAGTATGATGCATGTCCGGTTTAGATAGGCATGGCATGGCAAAGTGCAACAAACAATACTACAAGTTAAGTGGAGCTCAATATGCAACGAGTTGCATATTGACAAAACACCACATCCAATTATTTAGTTCTCTCTCGTTTAGGCTACCCAACAATATTAAATGTTGTTAAACATGGCAAGAGGTGAAACATAATTGAACTAACTATTTAGGCAAGTTTAAATGAGGCCGGAAACAACAAACAACAATTCCGGAAAATCCCCATATTTCATTTAGCAATTTAATGCAAACACAATTTTAAGCATTTGAATGTTGTTATCATGATGCAGATGACATATACAAGTTTTATGCATTTTTTATGAAAATGTTGACATGAGCATGTTACGAAGCATTTGGTCACCATGGCGGAACGAAACGGGTGCCACAGCAACGAATCCGAAAATGATGTCACAACAACATATCGTTTCCGGTAGCTCACGGAGATACCGGTGCAAAAGAAGTGGGCGTGAGCGTGTCATGCAAGGATGGTGGGGTGCTCCCAGATTTCGGGTTCCCACGGGACGGCGGCATGGCAAACGAGGAACGTGCAAAGACCTCTCTCATACACGGTTGCAAACACGAGCATCTCATACAATACACATTCATTCTCGAAAGGTCGTCTCGGCGGTCATACCTTTGAAGCATGCGTTTTCGGAGCGGTTCGGGTTCGGTACGATGTAGAGGAAGTAGTCGTTCACGGGTCTTCGTGGGAAGTAGTTGTTCACGTGGCGACGGTAGTGGAATTAGTCGTTCTCATGACAGTAGTGGAAGTAGTGGTACACGGCGGTGGTGGTAGTTGTTCAGGGTCTTGGCGGGTCGTCGTGTAGCCGTACATGTTTGTCGTGGTACACGGTTCATAGTCATACATATCCCGTAGATGTTCAGAGTCGCCGTGAGGAACTTGTCGAAAGGAATCCACCAAGGCGGTCTTGTGTCCCTGGATTCAGTGGCCTTGGCAACGACAAAAGGGGCAGCATCACGTAGCATGCTTGGCGAGGGGCTACAAGTGAGAGGCCATGGCAGCGGCAAGGCGAGCAGCAGCAGCAGGAGTCACGGACAGAGGAGGTGCTACCAGGCGCTGATGGTGGTGGAGCAGGGGAAGTCAATGCGGGCTCGCGTGTGGCCTCCAGCGGGACTTGCGAACGATGGAGAAGCAAGGCAGCAACAAGGAGGCGATGGTGGTTGTCAGCGGCAGGAAGTGGTCAACGCGCGAGGTGTGCGTGCAGGCGGATCGAGCAGGCAGCAACCCTACTCGTCCTCCTCGGTCGAGGCCGAGGCGAAACAGGGCAGAGGAGCTTGGCGGATGCAAGCAGCAGCACAGGGCTGGCAGAGGCAATGCAAGTTGAAGGAGAGGAAAGAACGGCGCGATGCAGGGCCTTGGCGAGGCGGGTTCCGCACGGGAAGGACGGAGTCAAGGAGCATCGACGAGCGGGACATAGCGAAGGGCGGCGCGACAAGGGACTTGGCGCTGTCGAGGATGACGACCTCAGGTCAGGGAAAACTCGGGCGCAGAGAAGGCACTACTCGTCGTCCTCGGTCGATGCAGAGGAGGCGACGGCGCGGGCCTGCGGGGCTCCGGCAGGAGTCTTGAGGCGCAGGGGTGGCAATCTTGCGCAAATCCGACGGGGACGGGGCACCGGAGAAGGGACATCGACGGCTTGGCGAGACTTGGGGATGAGCTCCCGGCGACGAGGCGTGATGCAGGGGAGGCAGACGAGGCGCTAGCATTGCGTCTCCTTCGTGCAGAGAACGAGCGGGCCAGGCAGGGAACCCGGCGCCTAATGGCTTGAAGATGGCGCGGCGACGGACTTGGTACAAGGGCCTTGGGGCTCCGGTAGCGCCGGGAACGGTGAAAATGGACGAATCCGGTCGGTGGCTGGTGAGAGGAACGGGCGCGAGCGTTGCCCTCTGCGTCAGTGCGTGCATGTGTGGTGGCGAAGGGGGAACGAGATGAGGGAACGAGGGGAGATGCTCGCCAGGGTTAAGAGTTGGGGCGAGCTGGGCCTTGGGCTAGGGAGGAGCTGGGCTGCGGATGGGCCTAGATGGCCTGCTAGGCTCTCTGTCACTCTAAAAAACAAAAAAACAAAACAGAGATGAGAAAGAAAAGAAAAAGATGTTAGAGGTGGAGCTTGAGCAGGAGGGGATTTTTCCCGGACTCATGAAAATGAGCATGATCCAAGAAAAATAGAAAAGAGGCACGAATGCAAGATTTGAATTCAAACTCATTTGAATATCATTCAAATGGGTTTGAATTGGGACTAGGTTTGGTGTGGTCAAAAATGTTGAGATTTAAGGAGGAGCCTCAATAAAAGGGAAAAGAATTATAGGCAAGGTTACGGAGTCAAAACTCGAAGAAGGAAAGGCCAAGGGATTTAACATGCACGTGTATTGTGGTAAATTCCAAATTAATGGAATATAATTTTTATAGCTCCCTAATAATATTGGGAGGATATATGTTATAAAGAGAAATCACCATGTGAATTCCCTCGATTTAAATAGATCAAAAGATCTATGCAATTTATTTAGTTGAGGTTTTGAAAATTAAATGACATGCTGGCATGATGACATGATGCAATGCAAATGAAGCTAAGAAGAATGCAACAAACAAATACATCGCACGGTGAAACTTAAAAAAGCTGGAAGTCTTCTGGAGCGTCGGACTCGGGGCGTTACAACACTCCACCACTACAAGAGGATCTCGTCTCGAGATATAGGATGTCACCGGAGAGAAACGGAAGAGGAAGAGAAGAGGTAAAACTAAGTTGCTTCTTCGACAAAAGAGTGAAACCACGAACCTTGAGAGGTTGAGCAATTTAAGAGAAAGAGTATAACAGAGATGAACGAGATTGCAAACAATCCGTTAGAAAGGAGGAACAAGGAACATTATGAGAACTTGAAGGTTGCAAAGACATGAATCAAGAGTTTAATGGACAAGATAGAACTCGAAACCACTCCGGTTAAAACAAGATGAGAGAGGAAGAGTTCGGGCAGTACTCCGGTTGAACATGGAAGGAACAGAACATGAACTTGAGAAGATGGGATGATACTTGATGAAATCAACTACACACTGCCTCCAGAACTATTGAAAGAATGGCACAAGGGGTAAGAAGGATTTCAGACAGCACTCCTATTGAAACGAGAGGCAAAACTTGATAAGATGAAAGAACTTGAATGAGAACACAACACTCCGGTTAAATGGATAAGCACGAAAAGAACACGATCCTCACAATTCGAGATGATGAGTGAAAAGAGCAACATCACAATGTGTAACACCCACGATGCGGCTATATCTCCCACGTGTCGAAGCACGACTTAGAGGCATAACCGCATGGTGGTTTTGTCGCAAGAAGGGTCATCTTCACACAATCCCATGTAATGAACAAGAATGGGATAAAGAGAGTTGGCTTACAATCGCCACTTCACACAATACATAATTAAGTTCATACATCATTCAAAATACACTCATAGACCGGCTACGGTCAAATCCAAATGAAAAGAAGACAACCCCAAATGCTAGATCCCCGATCGTCCCGACTGGGCTCCTCTACTGATCATCTGGAAACGAAACATAGTAACGGCCAAGGTCCTCATCAAACTCCCACTTGAGCTCGGTTGCGCCATCTGCGCCGGTATCCTCGGCACCTGCATCTGTTTTGGTAGAATCTGTGAGCCACGGGGACGCAACAATCTCACACCCGCGAGATCAAGACTATTTAAGCTCATAGGTAGGAAAAGGGGTAATATGGTGGAGCTGCGGCAAGCACTAAGCATATATGGTGGCTAACATATGCAAGTGAGAGCGAGAAGAGAAGCAACGCAATGGTCGAGAAGCTATAAGTGATCAAGAAGTGATCCTGAAACTACTTACGTCAAGCATAACTCAAAACATGTTCACTTCCCGGACTCCGCCGAGAAGAGACCATCACGGCTACACATGCGGTTGATGCGTTTTAATGAAGTCAAGTGTCAAGTTATCTACAACCGGACATTAACAATTTCCCATCTGCCTCATAACCGCGGGCACGGCTTTTGAAAGATAAAATACCCTGCAGGGGTGTCCCAACTTAGCCCATCATAAGCTCTCACGGTCAACGAAGGATATACCTTCTCCCGGGAAGACCCGATCAGCCTCGGAATCCCGGTTCACAAGACATTTCGACAATGGTAAAATAAGACCAGCAAAGTCGCCCGATGTGTCGACAAATCCTGATAGGAGTCGCACGTATCTCGTTCTCAGGGCACACCGGATTGTCCAAACTTCCGATAGGCCAGCCCAGAGTTGCCCCTGGTGGCCACCGGCGGTTGACAGGTTGGACCAACACTCAAAGGAGCACTGGCCCGGGGGGTTAAAATAAAGATGAGCCTCGAGCTTGCGAAAACCCAAGGAAAAAAGGCTTAGGTGGCAAATGGTAAAACCAAGGTTGGGCCTTGCTGGAGGAGTTTTATTCAAAGCGAACTCTCAAGGGGGTCCCATAAATCACCTAACCGTGTAAGGAACGCAAAATCAAGGAACATAACACCGGTATGACGGAAACTAGGGCGGCAAGAGTGGAACAAGTCACCAGGCATAAGGTCGAGCCTTCCACCCTTTACCAAGTATATAAGGTGCATTAATTAAACAAGAGATATTGTGATATCCCAAAATATCCATGTTCCGACCAGGAACAAACTTCATCTTCACCTGCAACTAGCAATGCTATAAAAGGGGCTGAGCAAAAGCGGTGACATAGCCAAACAACGGTTTGCTAGGACAGGATGGTTAGAGGTTTGACATGGCAACAAGGAGGCATGATAAACAGTGGCAGGTAGAGCTAACATAGCGATAGAGCGAGTATTAGCATGCAAAGATAGAAGTGATATCGAAGGTATGGTCATCTTGCCTGCAAGGTTCTCAGAGTTGTCGAAGGCTTGATCCTCGTTAGCGTACTCAACAGGTTCCTCGTGCACGTACTCGTCTCCCGGCTCTACCCAAAGCAAGAACACAAGCAATGGAACACAATAAATCACGGTGCAATGCACAAGCAACATGATGCAATACATGTCATGATATGCGAGATGTGATATGCAATGCGTATGCGTGCTCTGGGAGGAAAAAGGATGAACAAGGCATCAACTTGGCAAACCAAGTATGCAGCTGGAAAGATGAGATGATTTCGGTTGAAATCGATATGAAGATCACCGGAAACGGATGCACGGTTTGCAAATGGCAAGCACAACAAGAATGACACAAATCTGCGATTAACAGCACGATGCTACTTAGCATGCAACAAGAAACTATGCTACAGCACCCCAACATACAAACAAAGTATATGGCAGTGATCTACAGGAGATGCTTAACAAAAGAGGAACACTGAGCTACGGCTAAATCACACCACAACAGGTTCAAACAAGCATGGCAAAAGAGCTAAAAATATCAGGTTGGACATGGCATAAACAGCATCACGAAGCAATGTTCAGAGCAAGCTATCAACATGCTACAGGAACTTATACTAGCAAAACAAGACATGGAATGACTCTACTCAAAGCATAGATCAAAAGTCCCTTAGTGACCTTGAGCCAAAAAGGACCAGAAGATATGATGGAACCCATGTAAACATAGCAAGTTTCGTTAACAGATTCAGCAAACAGAGCATGGCATTGACAGAATTACGAAGGCATCTTCGTGAGCTCGATGCACTCACTACAGAGCATTTCATGATAAACTAAGCATACATCCATCAAGAAGACATGGCATAGAAGCTATTCATGGCAAGAACAACATCATAGCATACACGGATCAACTACAACAACCTTGGCAAAATTGAGTAACATGTAAACAATCTGCTAGGAAACATTTTGAAGCAAAAGTAGAGCACGAAAATGACATGCTAGACTACTACATAATTGCAAACAGGGGCATGAATGGATAGAGCATAACCATATGTTCAAAACACCCTTACTGAAGCATCTCAAAATATGCATGGATCTCTCTGTAGCAACATGTTTACATGGCATCAAAATAACAGCAGAACAGGGACTAAAATCAGCAACATCACGAGGCCTAGTTTGCATGCTTGTGCTAGTCACCACATTGATCACAAAAATACATGGTAAGCACCTATGTAAAGATGGAATGGCATAGTTCAAAACACATATAGGGCTCAAGTACATAAGATGCACACATCAATCATGGCAAAAATGACAAAAGTGCATGTTCTGATAAGAATCTGAAACTAACATTATGAAGCACTCTTCCAACAGCAATTCGGGCATCAAGATGAGCTCAAATGAAAATGATGCAATGAGATGAAATGATGTACTCGTCGAGGCGAACAATTGGTATGCTACACGCCCAAAACGGAGCCACGGGTGCAAAGTTGTGGTGCGACGAACATGCAACAAAATTACTGACAGAAAAGAGTGGATTTCGGGGGAGAAAGAAATCAACCCTAGCTCAGATCTGGATCCGGCTTGGCACGCGGATCGAGGCATCGCCGGAGACGGGGCGGCGCGGCTGCCGGAGGACGGGGGAGGACGGAGACGGGGCGGCTCCGGCGAGGGGGCGCCAGATCTGGCGCCGGCGCGGCGACCGAGGCACGGGCGGCGGCGAGCGACGGCACGGGACGGCGGCGACCGAGGACGGGCGGCGGACGGCGGAGGACGGCGGCGGCCTGGGGACGGCGGAGGACGGCGGCG
>NC_057813.1:291176056-291190705 GCF_018294505.1 Triticum aestivum | reverse complement strand
CGGCGCGGGCGGGCGCACGCACGGGCCGGGAGGGCCCTGCCTTGGCCCCAGCGGGCCGGCGCGCGGGCAGGCGCGGTGAAGTGGGCACGCGGCTCAGCGAACCAACGGGCGACACGTGGCGTCGGTGGAGGAGGCGGACACGTCCGTCCGACGGGGCTTTTGTCCGGCGGCGGAGAGGGGAAAAACTAGGGTTTTGCCCCTGATTTGGAGGGGGGATGCATATTTATAGGTAGAGGGAGTTAGGAGTGTCCAAATGAGGTGCGGTTTTCGCCCACACGATCGTGATCCGACTACGGAGAGCATGGAAGTGACTTAGATGGGTTATTGGGCTATTTTGGAGGGGTGTCGGGGTGCAACTCAAAAGAGGCCTTTGCGGTTATGCGGTTAACCGTTGGAGTATCAAACGAGCTCCAAATGACCCGAAACTTGACAGGCGGTCTACCGGTGCTATACCAGGGCCACTTGGCAAGGGTCGGTCCATTTCGAGAACGTTCAACACCCGCACATGAAAAGAGACAAGAGGGGTGCGCCGGTGCATGTGGGAGTGTCGGATTGCAAAACGGACAACGGGGAAATGCTCGGATGCATGAGACGAACACGTATGCAAATGAGATGCACATGATGACATGATATGATATGCATGACATGAATAAAATGCAAAACAAAAGACAAAAACCAACCACGAAGGGAATATAATATCACATAGCCGAAAATGGCAAGAGTTGGAGTTACAAAGATGGAAAGTTACATCCGGGGTGTTACACAATGCCTCCGAAACAAAGAATAGAAGATAGATCATTGGAATAACAGAATGGAGAAGAAAATGCCAACTTCTGCCACAAATGAACTTGTAAAGCATCCTTGCAAAGAATAATTGAACGGAGTTGTTGGAAAATCAACAACGAAAAGCACAAGCTTGTTGTGGGCTTATGGCAAACATCTCAAAATGATGAGGTGACAACCGGCCACTAACAGAAACAATTGATTGCTTGAGATCAATGAAGAGATGAAAACTGCTTTCGCCAAGAGGATAGGAGAAAACTTGGATCATTGATAAGCACCACAATAGCAACATTGGGAAGGCTTTAGGTGAAATATGACACAAGATAACTCCAACAAAGAGATTAATGGATTTAAAATACCTCATTCTTGACAACATGTGAATCATGAAACATGGATGGAAATTGTCAAGAATGATATAACACCACCTCAAAAGATAAGGTAGAAAGAACTGCACTTCAAAATGCAAGAAGAAGAATACTTGAACTCCTCAGAAAAAAAACATGTGTTGAGCACCATGTTTATTTTTAGAGTATAGCTTGGCTGATCTTAACTTCAAGAGAAATCTTGAAGAACAATTGAAGAATGAAAAGAATCCTTGACGAACCACCATGTAGAGGCTCCATGAAGAACTCCGGTAATAAAAGGATGATAAAAAGAAAGAGAAGTTGAAAACACAAGGTGAAGCCTTGCAATGATTTAGATGGAGCTTCGCGACGAGATAAAGCAGAAAACTAGGAACTCCGAAAAAGAAAAGATGAAGCATCTCGAACCGAGAAAAATGACATGATGAACAACTCTGGAAAGAAGAAACTAGATCACTTGAATGAAACAATAATAAGAATTATGTTATGTGTATCCTTCACCAATTTAAATTGATGACAAGCAACAGATTTGGCATACTACTTATTCTCATTGAAAAATGATTACAGATAGAGATATAGCGCAAACTTGAGAAAGGTCTTGATGGAACCACCGGTGGGATTTGGAAACAATGAATGAATTGATATGATAACCAAGGAAGAGAACTCTTGAACGAACCACCGTAAGAATTGAAAATGAAAGTAGCAAAGGCACAATTCACCGGGAAGAATTGGAAAATGAATGAAGATCCTTGATAGAATTTAGATACAAGAGAACAAAGAGATCATGAGCTGACTAGAGTAAACTTGAATGATCCACCGGTAAGATTTGGAGAACGAGAGTTGAAAGCTGAGAATGAATAATCTAAGAAGATGGGCTCCGGAGAATCAAACTGAAGAGACTCCTGAATTGCTCTAGATGGGTGAAAAGAACTCTCATAATCAAAAAAACAATTATGAGAGGATGGCGGCAAGGTTGAACTATGAATCTTCAAGAGAACGGACCAAGATTTAGGAGAGATCCTTCTTCGGTCTTCAAATGTTGAGAATGATGATGAGAACCACAATGAATTGTTGAGATACTCCGGGAGAATGAAAAACAAAGAGGTTGAGCAAACACTGAAAAATAATTTGAAATCAATCTTGGAAAACATCTGACTGATGAGATTAATTCTTACGTCAAACTTCGAAAAGAATTTGGGAATGGCTCCGGGAAAATTAGAAGAGTCAGGTAAGATCCTGGGAAAAGACCTGTGGGTTAGGGCCCACTCAAAAGGAAAACACCGTTGAATGATTGATTGAAAGGGGGGATTGTGCCGGTTGAATTAAATGACTTGAATGAGATAATAATCTCCAAATAGCTTGAACGGATCTTGAATGAAAAGACGAGCCTTCAGAGATATCTTCAGCACTCCAAAACAAATCAATAGCGAGAAGTGAGTGATTGATAGGTGCACCGATATGAGAAAGCATTTGACACGAGGAAAACAATATGATCAACACTGAGAGCTTGAATTGGATCCACCGGAGAAGAAAAATAACGAAGAATGACGAACTTGAAACTCCTGGCCAACTTCGTGATAATCACCGGGTAAGAACATTGATTAAAAAGAGTGAAGAGACTTCACATGAATAAATGGATACTTGATTAACATATATGAGTCCTTGAAGAAAAAGGGTGGGAGGGCGGGAAAACAAAGGCAACTTGGGACGGATGAAACAAACACCGTTGAGAAAACTTAGAAATGATCTTGCAGATGGGGAGAATGATCGGATCCACTTGAAGAGAAGCACGCCGGTAGGAAAAGAATTAACATGACAACCTCGATGATCAAGAAGGATAAGTATTCACATAGCAAAATGAGAACACCGTTTATGAAAGGTATGGATTCAACATTTGACTTCGAAGCAACTCGAATACCACAAATAAAACAAAACAAAGGATTGGCTTGCAGAATAAGCCGGAACAAACATATGACAGAGATTCCGTCCGAAGTTTTCGTGGTGGGGCCCACACGGGCTCGATCATACAGCACCATCATGTACAAGGCAGTGCACATGACATACGAAGCGTCCCCGAATCATCATAGCCAAGGATTCTTTAAGACACAATGAGACCACTTTAAAAACGACCGTGGATAGGCGGACCACTAGACGTCGAACCCCAATCTCATATCATGCATCTGTCGAAAATAAAAAAACTAGAGCTACTTGAATTCCCACCTATAAAACTCCCGAAACTTTCTGGTTATGCAATCTGGTGTTGGAGATACAGGGGAAGCAATATATATCTCACCGAAAACTAATAATCCCTACATCCAAGCTGTATCCATCCATCAACACATAACCAAGAAACCTTCGGAAATCGTGTACCTCAACCTTCGAAAAGCATCTGTTATACAAGTTATGGCAATACTCCCGAACTCCCCAGTACTGGGTGGCGTCGAGGTTATCTTATCACTAGTTGCATAAAAGAGATTTTCGATGTCGATGAAACTCAGGTATTCCAAAACTGCAACGATAAAATTATGACGACAACACCTCAGAGCTCAACTCCCCGGGACACTGCCACAACCCCTAATTGTCAGGAGGCACCAAGAACAATGTTCTCGTCATAAGAATATCAGAACGATCCCAAGATACCCGCGTGATCCTAAAAAAAATTAGTGAAATTTGAGGAGAGGAAAGACAAAACATCTACGTCAGGAGGGCTCACCAGAGCGACGAAGGGACTGACGAGTAAAAAAGAATCCTATTCTCCGATATATATAATCCTAAGACTCAAAACATTTTTGTTCTAGACTCAACAACATCAGTGACTTGATCAAGTAGGGGGCTCCTAAGTCAGGGATGGCTCTGATTACCAACTTGTAACACCCACGATGCGGCTATATCTCCCACGTGTCGAGGCACGATTTAGAGGCATAACCGCCTGGTGGTTTTGTCGCAAGAAGGGTCATCTTCACACAATCCCATGTAATGAACAAGAATGGGATAAAGAGTTCGCTTACAATCGCCACTTCACACAAGTACTTAAATAAATCATACATCATTCAGAGTACACACATAGTCCGACTACAGACGAAGCCAAAAGAAAAGAAGATAACCCAACTGCTAGATCCCCGATCGTCCCAACTGGGCTCCACTACTGATCAACATGAAACGAAACATAGCAACGGCCAAGATCTTCGTTGAGCTCCCATCTGAGCTCGGTTGTGTCACCTGCACTGGTATCATCGACACCTGCAACTGTTGTGATAGTATCTGGTGAATCACGAGGACTCACCAATCTCAAAATCTGCGAGATCAAGACTATTTAAGCTTATGTGTAGGAAAGGGTAATGAGGTGGAGTTGCAGCAAGCACTAAGCAAATATGGTGGCTAACATATGCAAATAAGAGCGAGAAGAAAAGCAACGGAACGGTCGAGAAGCTAGAAGTGATCAAGAAGTGATCCTGAAACTACTTACGTCAAACATAACACAAAGACCGTGTTCACTTCCCGGACTCTGCCGAAAAGAGACCATCACAACTACAGACGCAGTTGATGCGTTTAATTTAAGTCAAGTGTCAAGTTCTCTACAACCGGATATTAACAAATTCCCGTCTGCCACATAACCGCGGGCACGACTCTCGAAAGTTTATACCCTGCAGGGGTGTCCCAACTTAGCCCATCACAAGCTCTCACGGTCAACGAACGATATTCGTTCTCCCAGCAAGACCCGACCAGTCTTGGAATCCCGGTTTACAAGACATTTTGACAATGGTAAAACAAGACCAGCAAAGCTGCCCGATGTGCCGACAAATCCTGATAGGAGTCGCACGTATCTTGTTCTCAGGGCACACCGGATGAGCCAGACGTCGGGTTGGCATAGACCCTGGTTGCCCAGGGGGCGCTGGACATCACTCGGTTTGGACCAGCACCCGGAGGAGCACTAGCCCCGGGGGGGGGGGGGGTAAATAAAGATGACCCTTGAGTCTGCAGAACCCAAGGGAAAAAGGCTTAGGTGGCAAATGTTAAAACCAAGGTTGGGCCTTGCTGGAGGAGTTTTATTCAAAGCGAACTGTCAAGGGGGTCCCATAAATAACCCAACCGCGTAAGGAATGCAAAATCCGGGAACATAACACCGGTATGACGGAAACTAGGGCGGCAAGAGTGGAACAAATCACCAGGCATAAGGCCGAGCGTTCCACCCTTTACCAAGTATGTAGATACATTAATTAAATAAGAGATACTATGATATCTCAACATAATCCTGTCCATCATGGAGCAATCTTCAACTTCACCTGCAACTAACAATGCTATAAGAGAGGCTGAGCAAAGCGGTAACATAGCCAAGCAACGGTTTGCTAGGAAGGGTGAAAAGGTTAGAGGCTGACATGGCAATTTGGGAGGCTTGAAGAGCAAGTGATAGGTAGCACAGCATAGCGAAAAACAAAGCAACTAGCAAGCAAAGATAGAAGTGATATCGAGGGTAATGGTCATCTTTCCTGAGATCCCGCAAGGAAGAAGAACGAGTCCGTGAAGAAGACAAACGAACATAGTCAAACGAATCCTCACAACTCCGGAACGAAACCGAAGCTAACGAGGGAAGCAAACCGGAAAGAAGCAAACAACATGGTAAACACACAAGCATAAACATGGCATGATGCACAAAAAAGTATGATGCATGTCCGGTTTAGATAGGCATGGCATGGCAAAGTGCAACAAACAATACTACAAGTTAAGTGGAGCTCAATATGCAACGAGTTGCATATTGACAAAACACCACATCCAATTATTTAGTTCTCTCTCATTTAGGCTACCCAACAATATTAAATGTTGCTAAACATGGCAAGAGGTGAAACATAATTGAACTAACTTTTTAGGCAAGTTTAAATGAGGTCGGAAACAACAAACAACAATTCCGGAAAATCCCCATATTTCATTTAGCAATTTAATGCAAACACAATTTTAAGCATTTAAATGTTGTTATCATGATGCGGGTGACATATGCAAATTTTATGCAATTTTTATGAAAATGTTGACATGAGCATGTTATGAAGCATTTGATCACCATGGCGGAACGAAACGGGTGCCACAGCAACGAATCCGAAAATGATGTCACAACAATATATCATTTCCGGTAGCTCACGGAGATACCGGTGCAAAAGAAGTGGGCGTGAGCGTGTCATGCAAGGATGGTGGGGTGCTCCTAGATTCCGGGTTCCCACGGGACGGCGGCATGGCAAACGAGGAACGTGCACAGACCTCTCTCGGACACGGTTGCAAACACGAGCATCTCATACAACACACATTCATTCTCGAAAGGTCGTCTCGACAGTTATACCTTTGAAGCATGCGTTTTCGGAGCGGTTCGGGTTCCATACGATGTAGAGGAAGTAGTCGTTCACGGGTCGTCATGGGAAGTAGTTGTTCACGTGGCGACCGTAGTGGAAGTAGTCGTTCTCGTGACGGTAGTGGAAGTAGTGGTACACAGCGGGCGCGGTAGTTGTTCAGGGTCTTGGCGGGTCGTCGTGTAGCCGTACATGTTTGTCATGGTACACGGTTCATAGTCGTACATATCCCGTAGATGTTTAGGGTCGCCGTGAGGAACTTGTCGAAAGGAATCCACCGAGGCGGTCTTGTGTCCCTGGATTCAGTGGCCTTGGCAATAACAAAAGGGGCAGCATCACGTAGCTGCTTGGCGAGGGGCTACAAGTGAGAGGCCATGGCAGCGGCAAGGCGAGAAGCAGCAGCACGAGTCACGGACAGAGGAGGTGCTACCGGGCGCTGAAGGTGGTGGAGCAGGGGAAGTCAACGCGGGCTGGCATGTGGCCTCCAGCGGGACTTGCGAACGACGCAGAAGCAAGGCAGCAGCAAGGAGGCGATGGTGGTTGTCAGCGGCAGGAAGCGGTCAACGCGCGACGCGTGCGTGCAGGCGGATCGAGCAGGAAGCAATGCTCCTCGTCCTCCTCGATCGAGGATGAGGCGAAACGGGCAGAGGAGCTTGGCGGATGCAAGCAGCAGCACAGGGTTGGCAGAGGCAACGCGGGTTGAAGGAGAGGAAACAACGGCGCGATGCAGGGGCTTGGCGAGGCGGGTTCCGCGCGGGAAGAATGGAGTCAAGGAGCATCGGCGAGCGGGACTTGGCGAAGGGCGGCGCGACAAGGGACTTGGCGCTGTCGAGGACGATGGCCTCAGGTCAGGGGAAACTCGGGCGCAGAGAAGGCACTGCTCGTCGTCCTCGGTCGATGCACAGGAGGCGACGGCGTGGGCCTGCGGGGCTCCGACGGGAGTCTTGAGGCGTAGGGTTGGCAATCTTGCGCAAATCCGACGGGGACGGGGCACAGGAGAAGGGACGTCGATGGCTTGGCGAGGCTCTAGGACGTGCTCCCGGCGACAAGGCATGATGCAGGGGAGGCAGACGAGGCGCTGGCGTTGCGTCTCCCTCGTGCAGAGAACGAGCGGGCCAGGCAGGGAACCCGGCGCCCGATGGCTTGAAGATGGCACGGTGACGGACTTGGTACAAGGGCCTTGGGGCTCCGGTAGCGCTGGGAACGGCGATGTCCGACGAATTCGGTCGGTGGCTTGAGAGAGGAACGGGCGCGAGCGTTGCCCTCTGCGTGCGTGCTTGCGTGCGTGGCGGCGGAGGGGGAACGAGATGAGGGAACGAGGGGATATGCTCGCTAGGGTTAAGAGTTGGGGCAAGCTGGGCCTTGGGCCATGGAGGAGCTAGGCTGCGGATGGGCCTAGATGGCCTGCTAGGCTCTCTCTCACTCTAAAAAACAAAAAAGCAAAACAGAGATGAGAAAGAATAGAAAAAGAGGTTAGAGGTGGAGCTTGAGCAGGAGGGTATTTTTTCCCGGACTCATAAAAATGAGCTTGATCCAAGAAAAAAAGAAAAGAGGCACGAATGCAAGATTTAAATTCAAACTCCTTTGAATATCATTCAAATGGGATTGAATTGGGACTAGGTTTGGTGTGGTCAAAAATGTTGAGATTTAAGGAGGAGACTCAATAAAAGGGAAAAGAATTATAGGCAAGGTTACAGAGTCAAAACTCGAAGAAGGAAAGGCCAAGGGATTTAACATGCACGTGTATTGTGGTAAATTCCAAATTAATGGAATATAATTTTTATAGCTCCCTAATAATATTGGGAGGATATATGTTATAAAGATAAATCACCATGTGAATTCCCTCGATTTAAATAGATCAAAAGATCTATGCAATTTATTTAGTTGAGGTTTTAAAAATTAAATGACATGCTGGCATGATGACATGATGCAATGCAAATGAAGCTAAGAAGAATGCAACAAACAAATACATCACACGGCAAAACTCGAAATAGCTGGAAGTCTTCTGGAGCGTCGGTCTCGGGGCGTTACACGCCACCCACATTCCCAAGCTGGAATGGATGTGCACTCTCAGGGATGTCGACTTAACGAAGCCAGTCGCCCCACAATATAAACTACGGTCGATCACCTTCGACTGTACGGATCGTCCAGCCAATACCAATCAGGGCAATTCAGCCGCACTAGTCCTTGACCCAATAATTGACGGGTTCCACCTCACACGAGTCCTTATGGACGGAGGCATCAGTCTAAACCTGCTGTATCAGGAAACAATGCGCAAGATGGGTATTGATCTTTTGATAATCAAACCCACTAAGACCATCTTTATAGGTGTTATACCAGGTGTGGAGGCCCGTTGTACAGGCTCCATTACTCTGGAGGTAGTCTTCGGATCACCGGACAATTACCGTACCGAAGAGTTAATCTTCGACATCGTCCCCATTCGCAGTAATTATCATGCACTACTCGGACGAACTGCGTTTGCTCGATTCAACGCAGTGCCACATTATGCCTACCATAAACTCAAGATGCCCAGTCCACGCGACGTCATAACAGTTAATGGAAAGGCTGAACTCCCCCTTTGTGCCGAAGAGTATACCGCCGCCTTAACAGCAGAAGCAACGAGTGGCATCTTTCAATCGGACCTCAAGTCGACGACCAAGCTCCCAGACACCGTCAAGGGAGTCCGAACTACTTCGCGACAGGATAGCCCGGCTCGTCCGGAGCTCAATTAAAACACTCTGGCAGTAAACAGATGCAAAGCTAGGATAGGACACACACTACGGCTCAACCGCTACGTGGCACACAAACGTTTCTTGCATTTTCTTTGTAGGTTCACTTTTGCGTAGGCCAGGACTGGCGACATGGAAACAGCTTGAACGCACAAGGGAACCTTAGATGTTCCCCTCAATGACCATCCGACCACACTCCGGATCCGCACACAGCCTCCTCCCGCCTGGTCTCAGCAGGTTCCGAAGTCATATTTATTTTTATCACGTTACATGTACTCATACGCATCGACGTGTTATTCAATTACAACATGTGGCTTTATATGATGCTTATCTGATGTTGTTTCTTATTGACACTCTTTCTCAAATGCCTTAATATGCCAGGGGCTTCAGTGTACCCATAATACGGCAATAAAGTCTGAACACCTTCATGGTCGTTCGGCACCCCGAACTTATAGCATTATATGCATCAACTCCGAATAATGTCATGTGTCAATAGTTGGGTTTGCCCGGCTCCCATGTTTTGCTACCTTACGTTCCGCTATATCGGCTAAGGCAGCACAGGGAGAACTACTGCGATTGTGTCCCGGTTCTTTCGGACGAGCGCCTCAGTAGAGAAAGCCAAAAACTGCCTGTCATGATAGGGCGAGAGTTGGTCAGCTGTTCGAGAGGTTCTAAAATCTTTAAGGATGTCTTCCGCATTATGCAATAACTAATGCAGCGTCCGACGGATCGGCTCTTCTTCCGATCAGGTGCTTATAGAGCCCCTCGTGCGGTCTTCTGAACACTAAGGGTTGCCTACCTTCCTTTTGTCAAACTCCTATGGCTAAGTGAGAGTGATAAAGCCTTATAGTCCAATTGCCTGGTTCGTTGCGCTGAAACACCTCCTTCAAGGACCCAAAACTGGGATAAAGAGTGCTCAGGTTCATCCCGAACACCCCCGTACTTCCTACATGGGGGCAGAAGCCGATGACTGGCCAACTCTCAGGATTAATACATAAAATAGCCGCGCAGGAGGAAAAATTCTCAAGTAACAGGCAATAAATAATAGAAATGACCTTGTTCAACATTACAAAGGACAACATGACTATATTCATGGAAATATAATGTCCTTGGTGGTCCCTCGGTCATCAGCTTTTCAGCATCCATCTTCCCTCAGTGCACCTTTGCGCGGGCGAAGGCCATTCGCGCACCTTCCATACAGACCGACCCCTTGATAACATCAAGTCGAGGGCAGGCACTCACAAGCCGCTTCACGAGCCCGAAGTAGCTGCTTGGAATCGGCTCGGTGGGCCATAGCCGAATAATTAAATCCTTCATGGCTAGTTCGGCCGCCTTATGCAGTTCGATTAGCTGCTTCAGCTGATCGGCAAATGGCACGGGATACACCGGCGCCAGATACTGTGACCAGAAGAGCTTCTCCATAGTGCTCCTTTCTTCAGCTCGATAGAATTGTGCGGCATCAGATATGCTGCATGGCAGCGCTGCAAATACCCCTAGAGAAATCAGAATTCAAATTAGCAACTTGATTTTCTCCTCAAATACTTGCTTTGCATAGAAAAAGTCTTACCCGCCGCGATCTTCCTCGCCTCTTGGATTTCTTGCAGGGCACCTTGGTTTCCCCCCCCCCCCGGGCATCGCGTGCGACTTGATGAGCCTTGGTGAGTTCGGATTCTTTCTCCGTTAAGCTCTACTCCAAGGTCTGGCATTTGTTCACAGCCTCTTGGAGCTCTTGCTCAGCCTCAATAACCCTGGCCTCGTGCTTCTCACAAAGAGCCTGCTCCGCGGCTGCCTTTTTCTCCGCCTCGTGCTTCTCACAAAGAGCATGCTCTCTGGCTGCCTTTTTCTTGGCCTCAGCAACAACCTTCTTAAGATCCTCGACTTCGGTCATCGCCCCTAGAGCAAACCATGAACATATTTTTATCACACTAAATCACTCATTTTTGGTGAATGCGAGCAAGGTTTTTTGGCATACCTTGGTTATCCTCCAACTGCTTCCTCACTCGGTCGAGTTCTTCTTTGGCCCGCTCCATACTTTGCTTCAGTCCGGAGACTTCCACAGTATGAGAGGCGGTAGTCGCTATAGACGCCTGCTTATAAAAAAGGAAGAGGGAGCGATGCCATAAATTAAGTCTCCTGCGAACATATATTTGATCCTCTGTCCGGTGCCTTCTTTCCCCGAACAGTGTATCAGGGGCTACTACCTACACTATGACATTCTTCGAAAGCTCACAAAACATACTTCAAAGCCCGTTATAAGGCTGATGCAGGCTTCATCCAGTCCACTCTCAGCGGACTGAATCTTCTCAATCACCGTACCAATAAGGGCACGGTGTTCTTCAATGATAGAGGCGCTCTTCAGCGCCGTCAATAAAGTATATGGCACCTCTGGTTGGACAGAAGTTGCCGGTGGAACATGCGCACCCCTCCAGCCGAGGGAGGCTGCCTGCGTGATTCCGGAGCCGTATCAGTCTCCGGTATCGTGTCCGGCTGGGGGTCGAATTTGGGATAGCTCCCGCCATCGACATCCATGGGAGCCTTCTCTCACGTGTGTCCGGCTCCTGAAGCTTGACCCCCTGGCACCGCCTATACGGTATTCTCCCCCCCCCCTCCTTGGCTTGGGTCCCTCTGGGACGATGCCTCGGTGTCATTCACATGTTTTGGGGAAGGGGCCTTCGGGGGTGTCCCGCTGGTCATAGCATCCGAACCTAGTGAACCCTCCAATGAGGATTGTTCGATGCGGGACCTCGCCGGACTGCTAAAAAGTATGGATCAATGATTAAAACATCACGCAATAGTGAGTCTGGATGCGCAAACGTGTTCGGATTTTATATACTCACGAGTTCACCAGGGGCTGGGCCCTAGGATCCCACTCCGTGGTACTTTCGGCAGTGGCGGTGGACTCCTCCGGAAGGGGAGTTTTCCCTTCTTAGGCGACTCGGCCTCCAAAGATGTGGAGGCCATCCTTTTCTTTCTTCCCCTCACTAAGGATTGGTCTTCCTACTCTTCCTTGACCTCTCCGGAGGAAGAGCAGGCATGGGAGTCTTCGGATATTGTGTCTGAAGTGCCGTGGCGACGAAGGCCGCCCCTTGTCTTTTTGGCCTCCTTCTCGGTCTTCTTATTCGGTGCCTTGTAAGGCGCTGGGACCAGCATCTTCATCAGAAGTGGGCCAACCGGTTCTTCTGGCAGTGGGGCCGGACAGTAGATCCGCCCCGCCTTCTTCGTCCAGCCCTAGGAGAGTTGTGGAAAACACATCAAGCATTTCCCTCGGGTTATGTGAATAAAATGTATGAATTGCCAACATAAAATGACTTACTGAACTTGCAGGGCGGGACAGTTGGTACCCGCGGTCCTCGGCGGAGTCCGGCCACGATTTGCCGGACTTAAAAAGCACCTTTCTAATGTGCTTGTGTGAGGTGCCGAAGAGCTCTAGCAGGGTTTGGTGCTTGGCCGGGTCGAATTCCCATAAATTGCAAGCCCTGTGTTGACAAGGAAGAATCCGACGAACTAACATCACCTGGACTACATTGACAAGTTTGATATTCTTGTCTTCCATATCCTTGACGCGCGTCTGGAGCACTGACAGCTCGTCGGACGAAGACAAGTTCAGGCCCTTCTTGTGCCAGGACGTAAGCCGCAGGGGAGCTCCAGAGCGGAATTCGGGAGCGGCGGCCCATTCCGTGCCGCGTACCTCAGTAATGTAAAAACACTGCTGCTGCCACTCTTTGACAGAATCATTGAATGTACCTGTTGGCCATGTGACGTTGGGCATCTTGCTCACCATGGCGCCTCCGCACTCGGTGTGCTCGCCGCTCACAACCTTGGGCTTCACATTGAAAATCTTCAGCCATAAGCCGAAGTGTGGAGAAATGCAGAGAAAGGCCTCGCAGACGACGATGAACATCGATATGTTGAGAAAGGAATTGGGGGATAGATCATGAAAGTCGATCCCGTAGTAATACATGATGTCATGAACGAATGGGTGGAGGGGAAACCCTAGCCTGCGGACAAAGTGAGGGAGGAATACAACCCTCTCGTGGGGTTCTGGGGTTGAGACGATCTGTCCCGCCGTCGGGAGACGATGGCTGATTTTCCTTGCCAGATACCCGGCCTCCCGAAGCTTTTTGATATCCTTCTCCCAGATGGTAGAGGCCATCCACTTGCCTCCTGCTCCGAATCCGAACATTTTCAGAGGGCCTTTGTGGGCGGAGAAGACGAACGCTTGGGTGCTGGAGTTCGAGCAAGAGAGAACGGATAAGCAGAGAGAGAGGAAGGCGTGGGTGAAAAAGGGTAGCCCTTATCTCCTTATAAAGGCAGCAGGGATCCTAGGCCTCCCCACTTGCCCGATAAACTCGCTTATTCCCCAAGCGCCGCGATTGATGGTGCAGTTGGGTTACCCACACCCGTATTGATGAGAATCCCATGATAAGGGGACACGATCTCTGCTTCGACAAGACGTGCCAACAAAACCGCCTCGCGATATGTGCGGTAGCAGGTTGAGAAAAACGGTTCTCATAATGACCGGGCCGGAGCGTGATGTCACGCTATGAAAAGTTGTCAGCAGATTAGATTTGTGGAATATTGTGCTCTCTATGGTGGTATGTGGAAATTGTTTTGTAGAGCCGGACACGATCCTTGTGTTCAAGACCTTCTATGGAGTATTCGAAGAAAGAACCCGCCTTGCAATGCCAAAGATAATCTGCGTGCCGGACTCATCGTCATTGAAGCCTGGTTTAGGGGCTACCGATGGAGTCTTGGATTAGGGGGGCCTCGGACAGCCGGACTATATACTTTGCTCGGACTATTGGACTATGAAGATACAAGATTGAAGACTTCATCCCGTGTCCAGGTGGGACTCTCCTTTGTGTGGAAGGCAAGCTTGGCAATTTGGATATGTAGATCTCCTTCTCTATAACCGACTCTGTGTAACCCTAGCCCCCTCCGGTGTCTATATAAACCGGAGGGTTTAGTCCGAGGGACAAGAACAATCATAATCATAGGCTAGCTTCTAGGGTTTAGCCTCTATGATCTCGTGGTATATCAACTCTTGTAATACTCATATCATCAAGATCAATCAAGCAGGAAATAGGGTCTTACCTCCATCGAGAGGGTCCGAACCTGGGTAAGCATTGTGTCCCCCGCCTCCTATTACCATTACCCTTAGACGCACAGTTCGGGACCTCCTACCCAAGAGCCGCCGGTTTTGACACCGACAGTGATGTCGATGTCACACGCTCCTAAGTTACCAAAACACCTTAGGAAACGGAAACTGCAACTCAAAATCGGTCAAATGCGGAAGGTGGGAGTTTTTGTGGTGAAATTTTAGATGGAGGAAAAAGGTGGTGGTAATGATATATGTGGATGGAGGATGTCAAGAGCTTCCAAACGAGCTAACGAACACGAAAAACAGACTTGGGAGGTGAAAGTTATGACCAAAATGGTGGT
>NC_057813.1:291129976-291175789 GCF_018294505.1 Triticum aestivum | reverse complement strand
GTGCGGGTGCCCAGGGTGGTCAAGGAAATTGGCTCGAGAGTGCGGGCACCCGGGGGTTCGGGGTGCGGGCACCCGATGGTCTCCGATTTGGGCGGAAATCTTTGGGAAATGGCCAAATTTGGTAGATTTCGTGGTGAAAAAGGTGGGGATTGATGGGTAGGGGCTAGATCCACTTGCCAAACAAAAAATCCATGGACCAAAAAACCCAAATCTCACAAGATCCACAAATTGCAAGAAAAAAATTGGGGCTATTTTTGTGGGGATTTTCTAATTGGGACGAAAAACAATAAAATCAAGCTAGCAAATGGGGGATGGGACTCCAAGATGTGAATCAACCTTGCTCATGATACAAAGATGTTGTAGGGTGAAACCCTTGAGGTGATGTTTTCACACTTGGAGGAGGAAAGAGGAAGAGCACACAAGAACACAAGCAGGAAATCACTCAAAGAAACCCAAATAACACATCCACTAGAGTAGAATACAAGAGATCCACAAGCATACAAGAACAATTCAAGGAAAATAACACTAGGGTAAAAGTTCTTCCCACTAGGTGAGGTCTTGATATCCATAAGAGGATCTTCTCCAAGAGGTGGGCTTGATCTCCAAGAGGAGCTTCTCCAAGAGGAGGTCTAGATCTCCAAGAGGAGGAAGATGAGCAAAGCTCTCTCTTTGTCTATGTAATACTTTGCTGACCTCTAACACAAGCTAGAGGAAGGATACTTATAGTCTAGGGAAGAAATAAGAGGAAAACGGGGGTACAAGGGTCATTTAGCCCAAGATGCACGCATGCATTTTTGGAGGAGTCCGGGCACTCGGACCGAGTAGAGGCGGGCGCCTAGAGGAGGACGGGCTCCCGGGCCGAAGGGGACTGGGCACCTGGCCGGTCAGGGGGGCGGTTGGAGGTGGACCGGGCACCCAGGACAGCGCCTGGCAGCTGGAGGGGCGAGGCCGGGCACCTAGGGGTCCAAGGCCTGGGCACCCTGGCGGTGGCTGGCGGCTGGGCGGGAGGCCGGGCCCTCGGGGTGGGCAGGGGCGACACCCAGGTGGTGGTGGCTGGGCACCCGGGGTGCCCAGGGGTTTTTGCCTTCTCGCATCCTTCTTCGCTCTTCTTCTCCGTGGATGATTGGGTCTCCCTCCTAGCTTCTTCATGGATGTAAGTGCATCTAGTGCCCCCTAGTGATTTTGGTGTATTGAAGACTTATAGGTTAAGGGACTAATGCGTTTGTGAGTGTACATAGGTCTATAAGTCTATGAGGAGTTTGATATTTATAGGGAAAGTCGGCCCCTAAAAATGTATATCTTCGACTGAAGATTTTGGTATTTCTGAAGACTTTCATGAAGACTTTGAAAGTGAAGAAATTGGTGTGTCCGTGAAGACTTGATAATCATGCGAGGAATATGAAGCTTGAAGACTTTCGTTTTCATAGTTTTGTTTTTCTCTTTCTTGAGTCATAGGAAACACCGTACTGTTAAAGGGGGTCGAGGAAATACTAAGGAAAAATTTCCAAGTGATGCTCAACTCAAAATACTAAACCTACCAAACCCTTCGAGTGAAGCGTTTGGAAATCTCATACAGTTCAGTCAATTTCTTCAGTGACAGAGACGAAGTTCTTCTGGTCGCTGAGGTATTTGTTCTGACTGAGGAGTTAGGAATTCGCCAGTGCAGATTGCCTACACAGTGAGGAACGTGATAGCCCTGAGGAATTTGAGAGTCAAATTTCCGACCGTTGCTGTGCTGCGCGCCAGCTGTCCCAAAATATCTTATCCACCTAACGGTCATATCATACAAGGGCATTTATGTCTTATCATGTCGGGCTGCTCCCTAGGCTATAAATAGCCGCCCCCTACAACCACTAGTTGGTTGGCTGCTCCGAGAGAAACTGACACTTGTCATTTGAGAGCAACCCATCCTCCAAGGACTTTGAGCGAAAATCATCGAGTGAGGAAAAACCCAAACCCAAACACCCACAAACCCCAAAGTGATTGAGCATCACTGAAGAGATTGATCCTCCGTGGATCCGACGCTTGTTACCTTTGAAGACTACGCTTCTTCTAGACGGTTAGGCGTCGTGGTCTAGAGCATCCAAGAGGAATTGTGGATCGCCAAGTGACCGAGTCTGTGAAGGTTTGGAAGTCGCCTGAAGACTTACCACGAGTGATTGGACGAGATCTGTGTGATCTTAGTTCAAGGAGAATACGGTGAGGACTTGGTGTCCTGAGCTGCGTGCTCAGCGACTGGGTGTCCGGGACTGCGTGTCCTCGAGTTTAAATACTCAGCCGCTCCAACCAGACGTACAACTAAGACAACAGTTGGAACTGGTCTAACAAATCATTGTCTTCACCAACCTTACTGGTTCTATTTCCTCAACTCTTTCATTTCCTCATTACTGTGTTGTGTGATTGTTCATATCTATGTTTGAAGACTTTGACTGAAGACTTTCTCAATTTTCTCAGTTCAATTTCTTCAGTCTGTTCGTCTTCATCTTATGTTATCCTGTGTTTACGCTTTCTGTACTCTGTGCTTGTCTTCATTTCATCATGATGACTAAGTCTGTATCCTGTTATGCTTATTTCTGAGTACTTATTCTGCTGCTAGTAGTTCTTCGCTAAGGAATTTCCTCACCGGCAAATTCCTCAGTGAAGAATTCATAAAAATCGCCTATTCACCCCCCCTTTAGTCGATATAACGCACTTTCAATTGGTATCAGAGCAAGGTACTCCCTTGTTCTGTGTGATTTTGGTTTAACCACCTGGAGTTCTTGTTATGTCGACTGCAGGATTGAGGAACGTTTCCTACCCCATCTTTGATGGTCATGAGTATCCTCCATGGAAGGCCATGATGAAGAAGCGACTCATGGCTATGGACAGCGAACTGTGGACCGTCACCAAGATCGGTCTTACCAATCTATGCAAGATGGCTAAAGCTGATGACATTCGCAAGTACACTCTCCTCAACCTCACAGCAAAGGATGTCATCTGCACAAGTCTGTCCCAAAATCAGTTCAGGAACATCATGCATCTCAATCACGCGAAGCTAATCTGGGACCGTCTCTCTGAGGTCTATGATGGTCATCTAAATCGTAATGATCCTTGGCTTGATGATTACAAGGAATCTCTCAAGGAGATGACATTCGAACCACAATCATCATCGTCCAACCCCTGCCTTATGGCAAAAAGTGCTAAGGATTATCAGCCCAAAGTCAACGAGTGGGTTCTCGATACTGGATGTACAAATCACATGACTGGTGACAAGAACCTATTGATGGATGCTCCCTTAACACCGTCGCATCTGAAGCACATCATCTTCGCTGACAAAGGCAAAAGTCAGGTAGTGGGTCTAGGTAAGGTTGCGATCTCAAAGGATCAACACATGGACAAAGTCATGCTTGTCGAGTCCTTAGGATACAACCTCATGTCTATCTCAATGCTTTGTGATCTTGATATGGTTGTTGTCTTTGGAATATATCGATGTGTTGTGATCATGGAAGCTGACTATTCCAAAGTCTTCGAAGGCTTTAGGAGAGGAGATCTATATATTGTCGATTTCTCTACAGGACCACAACCAGCAATGTGCTTACTTGCAAAAGCTTCAGAAGGCTGGCTATGGCATCGACGACTTGGTCATGCTGGCATGAGGAATCTGAACACGCCTGTGAAGAAGAAGCATGTCATTGGCATTGAGAATGTCAAATTCCTCAAGGATCACTTATGTGGAGCTTGTGGAGCTGGAAAGATGACCAAGGCCAAGCATCCAGCAAAGACTATCATGACCACTACTCGTCCATTCGAATTACTTCACATGGATCTCTTTGGTCCTAATCATTATTCTGCTGTTTCGAATGATGCATCTCTATATGGCTTTGTTATTGTTGATGACTATTCTCGTTACACATGGGTACACATTGTCACTTACAAACATGAAGTGCAGGAAATCTTCAAACGATTTTCCTCGAGGGCTTCAACCAACTCTGGTGTGAAGATCAAGCACATCAGAACTAACAATGGGACCGAGTTCAAGAATTCCGGTCTTGATGGCTATCTTGATGAACTTGGTATTACTCATGAGTTATCTGCTCCTTATACTCCTCAGCAGAATGGCGTCGTGGAGCGCAAGAACAGAACCCTCGCTGAAATGGCTCGCACTATGCTTGATCAATACAAAATGACTCATCGTTTTTGGATTGATGCAATTGATACTGCGTGCCACATCATCAATCGGGTATATCTTCACAAATTCTTCAAGAAGACTGCCTATGAACTCCTCACTGACAAGAAACCCAATGTGAGTTACTTCAAAGTCTTCGGTGCTAAATGTTGGATTAGAGATCCTCATCACAATGCTAAATTTGCACCGAAAGCACATGAAGGTTTTATGCTTGGTTACGAAAAGGACTCGCACACCTACAGAGTCTTCAACAATGTTCTTCACAAGGTTGTTGAAACTGTAGATGTGCGGTTCGATGAAACTAATGGCTCGCAAAGAGAGCACCTACCTTCTGTGATAGATGAACCAGAACCTGAGGATTCTATCAAGTTCAAGGCTACTGAGGATGTTATTCCTACCGAAGAATCTGTTGAAGAATTCATTCCAAAACGTGAAGAAAATCGAGCTGGTGCACCTGACGAAAATGCTGAAGAAAATGGTGCTGAAGAAAATGTTGATCAAATTCCTCAACGACCACCAGCTCATCCTCGCATTGCAAAAGAAGTGCAAGTTGAAAAGATCATCGATGACATTCAAGTGCCAGGTCCTCTCACACGCTCAAAAGCTTCACATTTATCTAACTTTTGTGGGAACTATGCTTTCGTCTCTATCACAGAGCCCACTAAGGTAGATGAAGCATTTCTGGAGCCTGAGTTGATTCAGGCCATGCAAGAAGAATTACATCAGTTCGAGCTCAACAATGTCTGGGAACTGGTCAAACGTCCAGATCCTCGCAAGCATAATATCATCGGCACAAAGTGGATCTACCGCAACAAGCAAGATGAAAATGGCCTTGTGGTGAGGAATAAGGCACGACTAGTAGCTCAAGGCTACACACAGGTTGAAGGAATTGATTTCGATGAAACTTTTGCACCTGTTGCTAGACTTGAGGCTATTCGCATATTACTTGCTTATGCTAACCATCATAATATTATCTTACAACAAATGGATGTGAAAAGTGCATTCCTCAATGGTAAGCTTGAGGAAGAAGTATATGTTGCTCAACCCCCGGGTTTTGAAGATCCAAAGAATCCTGACAAAGTCTTCAGACTTAACAAGGCCCTGTATGGTCTCAAGCAGGCCCCTCGGGCGTGGTATGACACTTTGAAGGAATTCTTCATGAAGAATGGCTTCACACCCAGTTCACTCGACCCTACTCTCTTTACTAAATCTTATGATGGTGAACTGTTTGTGTGCCAAATGTACGTTGATGATAATATCTTTGGCTGTACTGACAAACGTTATAGTGACAAATTTGCCTATATGATGAGTAAAGAATATCAAATGTCTATGATGGGAGAGTTGAAATTCTTTTTAGGTCTTCAAATTCGTCAACAGCAGAATGGTATATTCATATCTCAAGAGAAATACCTCAAGGATGTTCTGAGGAAATTCGGCATGCAAGATTGCAAAGGAGTCAAAATTCCTATGCCCACAAATGGCCATCTATGCACTGATGAAAATGGTATTGACTTTGATCACAAGGTATACCGCTCCATGATTGGCTCTTTATTGTACCTATGTGCATCTAGGCCAGATATAATGCTTAGTGTTTGCATGTGTGCCCGATTTCAAGCTGCACCGAAGGAATCACACCATAAGGCTGTGAAGCATATTCTTTGATATCTAGCTCACACACCAACACTAGGATTATGGTACTCCAAGGGCTCTACTTTTGATCTCATTGGATATTCTGACTCTGACTATGCTGGTGATCATGTGGACCGCAAGTAACATCTGGTACTTGTCATTTCCTCGGACGATCCTTGGTCTGTTGGTCCTCGAAGAAATAGAACTGCGTATCACTGTCTACTGCAGAGGCTGAGTACATTGCTGCTGGTTCTTGCTGTGCTAAATTGCTATGGATGAAGCAAACCCTCAAGGACTACGGCATCAATGTGAAGAATGTGCCTCTCCTTGGTTCCAATGAGAGTGCCATCAAGATTGCTCACAACCCAGTTCAGCACTCGAAGACAAAGCACATACAGATTCGTCATCGTTTTCTTCGTGATCATGTATTCAAGGGCGACATCTCCATCGAGCACGTGAAGACTGAAGAACAGCTAGCAGATATCTTCACAAAGCCCTAGGATGAGAAGAGATTTAGCAAGTTGCGGTGTGAGCTAAATATCTTAGAATCTTCGAATGTTCTTTGAAAAGGACACACATCCTGACACTTATGCAAAATTGATGACTTAGATGTGCAACACATGAAGAAACGTTTTTCTTCAATCAATGAAGACTAACACTAAGTGTGAAGAAATTAATGAAGAATTTGATTCTCAGAACCCTACGACAATTGTACGCGGTGTCTGAAATCATCATTCTTATACGGTGGGTCACGCCACCACCAAAGTTGAAAATCTTCATTTTTCAAATTCCTCAGTTTTGAAATTCTTCAGTTTTTCAAATTCTTCAACTTTGCAAAATCTTCAATGTTTCCGTCGTTTTTCTTCATTGACTATATATATATATATATATATATATGAGTTTATGTCCACTACAGCATTCACTTATGGCTATTTCTTGAAGTTGCATTTTTCTGCTAAGTGAATGTGATCGGACCCTTCCCCCTCTATGCTATACTCAACCCAATCTATTCACAAATTCTTCATGTGCGTTCTATTTGAAACTCGTTCAAAATCTTCACTGTGTCCTTGACAGCTGAAGAATTTGCGAACAAAACTTTAAAACTAATCTTATCCAAAATTTTCAGTTTTACCGCTCAATCCGTTCCAGATCCCATGAAAGACTTATCTATTCACCCACGATCTAACACAATCTCCACTCCTCAGTACGTGGGTGACACATGTCAAGCGAAGGAGAAGGGTCAGGGGCAAGTTCGTCCAAAATCTTTGGGCGAACAGTTTTTCACTGCGACTATAAATACCCCCTCATCCCTTCCTCACTTCCTTTACTCCGCTCGACCGCTCTCTCTCTCTCGCTCGAGCTCCTCAAACCCTAGCACCGCCGCTACTCCATCGTCGCTGGTGAGGAAGAGCTTCACTGCCTCGACCTCGTCGCCGTTGTACTCGCGCCGACCGCGGAAATCTTCACTCCTCCGCCGCCGTAGTTGTCTTCCTCCGCCAAGTTAGGGCGTGGAAGATCTACACCGACGAACTTCACTGTTCTTCTTCACAGTTCGTCGTGTTCTTCATCAAGGGTAATTAAAAGTTACATTTACTACCCCTTTTGATTCGAAATTTCACAACAAAATCTTGAAAGGTGTTTTATTCTTCAAATCCTGACACACAAAACACCTCACTAGTCATCTGTTCTTGATTTGTTTCTCTAAGCATCGTTTTTCTTCAAGATTCCTCAATTGTGTGGTTCCTCGATCTATACAACTCTAGAACCTAAGACAAAGAACGCTTAGTGAAATTCTTCAAGGCTCATCTGGTTAAATTCCTCAAACTTGTTCTTTTTGAAAAACCTTCTGACAACGCATATGACCTCTCGAAATTCCTTGCAACTATACTCTGTTCACAGGTACTCATGTCCGCTGCTGAATCACTAGGTTCTCATCAACTTAACTCATTTGCAGCGTTCCTCGAAGAAAAGTTGCACGCTTCTTCAGAAAATTCGATTGTTCAAATTCCTCATCTGAAGAATATGGCTGATGGTAAGAGGCTGCAGAAAGGAGGAAAGAAGCCTGAGGTCATGACTGCTTTTGAAATCCCTGAGGACCTCTATGCTGATTATTGCACACCTGATGAGGCTAAGTATGGAAAAGAAACCAAAACTCAGCGCAAGGTGCGCATACAAAAGATTGAACGGAGATGGGCAAGAGAATGGAGGGAGTACAGATATGTGACTCCAAAGTATATGAAGAAATTCGCACTTAATCCTCCATGCCCAAGAGCTCCATTGGCACCTGGCCAAAGAGCTGACCCCACCAGCATCAAGCGTGGTGAGGATTTTCCTGACGAATGGGCCAAGCGCCAAGCTAAGTTGGCAAGACAAGCTAAAGAAGCAGTGAGGAAATTCAATGAAGACTCTGTTGCTGCTACTACCACTGAGGCCTCTGTTAAGCCAAGAAAATCAATGGCAAAGAAGCCTGCTCACAAGCCAAGTGCTTCACCAACTATGCCCTCACGACCAAGTTCCTCAGCAATGCCCTCACGGCAAGAATCTTCAAAGCCCTCACGGCCAGATTCTTCAAAGCCCTCACGGCCAGTACCAACTACTACTACTCCTCCAAAGTCCTCAGCTGCTCCGGGAAAGTCCTCAACACCTGTACATCTGGCTACATGCCAAAGGACAACAGGCATCTCTATTTCCTCTGGTGCCTCAGCAAGTTCCTCAGCTGCACCAAAATCTTCATCAGGCCCCACTCTGTTGAAGACTAAGGCAACAGCTGGTCGAAGTACTCGGCCTAGTCCGAAGAAGAAACAAGTTGCTTTCCACGTGCCATCTGACGATGAAGCTGATGATGATGAACTTGCAGAAATCATCAGAGACCGACAAGAAAGGGCCGCTAGAGCCAAAGGCACAAATGTGCCACTGCTTTTGGATCCAAGGGCGATCCTTGATTACATTGATCTCTGACACAAGGATCCAAATACTCCTATGCCTAATTTCAAGTTGACTCCTGGTCAAAGTCACACGTTGACCTATTTCATCACTGAAGAGAAATGGAAATTTGAGAAGGCCAGGCAGATCAAGAAGACTCGGTTCAGAAAGGAGAAGTTCCTGAAGAATAACGTTGTCAATATGACACCTGATGAACTCCTCAAGATCCAAGCTGAAATCAAAACCCTCAGCAATGACTTCAATGCTTACTATGCTGATTGGCAAGGAGCCAAAGTCAGGTTTGTGAAACTAACTGAGAAATTCACAAATGTTGCAGCCCCATCGCAACAAGAAATTCCTCATGCTGAAGCATCTGCTCAGCCAACTGCAGAACATGCCAGCACCGCTAATGAGAATCAGGCTACTGAAGAAAATGCTAGTTTCAGGGCTGATGACTCCATTCCAGCCGCTGAAGAAATTGTCAGGGCATCCACTAGTGGTGCGCCTGAAGAAACTGAAACTGTCAGGGCAACTGCATCAGTTGCACCTGAGGTAATTCAACCAGATTCCTCAGCCCCTCCTGCGCAAACACCAACTCCTATTCTTCCATCTGCATCAGATGTGAGGAAGACCAAGGCTACAGAGCGAGCTGCAGTGAAGAAGAGGAAAGCATCCAGTGCTTCAGAATCTTCAGCTCCAAAGAAGATGAAGCCTCTCACAAGTTCTATTGAGAATCCAATTGATGTTGTTCCAGTTTCCACCATGTCATCAAAGGACCTTGTTCCTTTTGGTGAGGAATATGTGATCCCAAGCGGATCTAATGAAGAACCTCAATCTGCTGCTTCGTCAGAGTAGGTTGATGAAGAAATTGAAGTGGATGCGATCCCTTCAACACCTGTTGCTTCCTCGCCAATGCCTCAGTTCACTGCTGAAGAGGCTGGCGTTGAAGAAATTGAAGATGAAGACGTGGACATTGGCTGCACAACGCCAGTGATGAATGATGACTTTTGGGAAAGTCAGCACCCAAATACTCCACTCTTCACCCCACTTCAACAAATACCTCAGTCCCCTACACCAACTGTTCAAATGGGCTCTGAAGAAACTCATCCCACTTCGTCTATGCATGAAGACATTCCAGCCGCTAGTGCTGAAGAAGCTGCTGTCATTGAACCCTTGAACACACAGCCTGCTACTGAAGAGGAACCAGAAATTCCTCAGCCTGAAGAACCTGAGATTGCGATTCCAGAGGTTGTGATGCAACTCACTGACACTCCAGTGCCCAAGCCAACGGATCCATTCTCAAAGAAGCAAAAGTTCAAGGTTGAAGATTTCTTCAGCGAGCATGTGTTCTTCACTGACTATAACCCCTATGACTCTGCTCGCATAAGGAAGAGGCGTTTCAGGACTGCTAGTCAAGCAAATTTCTATTCCTCAGTGCTGTTCAACAAATACAAAGTCTTCGATCATGAACACATTCCTCATGTAGACATGGAGTCTCTGCCGTGCTTCGAGCCAGTCCTCAGTGTTCTTCACGATGTTGGACTGTTAAATTTCTGCACTGACATCTGTGACTGGAATGAAGAACTCATTCTTCAATTCTATGCAACGCTGCACATCACAGGAAACTCTGAAGATGTGAATTCATGGGTGTTGGACTGGATGTCTGAAAATACTCACTACAAGGCACCAGCAACTAAATTGCTTCGTGCCCTCCCACTCAGTCCTCCCCTTGACGGTGCTCGTTGTGTCTACAGTGAACCTAAACTTTCAAATCATTTCATGCAAGTGCTGATGAAGCCTTTGAAGCCAGGGCAGGCTCCTCGAACCAAATTCCTCGTAAAGGAATTACTATATGTGCCCCGGACTGTCTATCACATTCTATCGAAGACAATGAGTCCTATCAAAGGCCACGACTCAAATGATGAAGAGGTCGTTAGCATCATGAAGAACATGCTTTTCAATATCATTCATGGCATTCCCGTCAACTTCCATGATTTCTTCATGAGGACTCTGGCAAATATTGCTATGTCACCATTTGAGCTGAAGCCTTATGCACCATGGATTATGAGATTCATCAGGACAAGGGCTTCACTGAATTACAAAGCTGATACTTTGAACCATGGCAGCTACTTGCCTCTGATTGAAGTCCTCAAACGGACATATTCCTCAGCTGATAACAAAGGCAAGGCAACTGTTGTGATAGATGAAGGCATTCGTCCATTGGATGGTCAATTTTGCAAGGCTGCATCCTACTCCTCCAATGATGACTCTGCCACACATGACTCTTCCGCCAAGCAAAATCCTCAAGCCACAACTCCCAGGGTGATGACTGATCGTGAGTTACTCCTCAGTCTTCATCAGAAGGTTGATCGCAATCATAAACGGGTCAAGCTTCAGTTTGGTTCAATTCTTCACAACATGACCTCAACACACAGTGCAGTGAAGAAAAACCAATACTACCTCCATGAAACCTTCAACAGTACCTGGGCTGTTCTCTCTCATATCTACAGCGCTGCAGATCTGAAGAATATGGGACTCAAGGAAGAATTTGAATGGTCTGCACCCCCACCGAAGAAATTCAAGAAGGTCAAAGTTCCTTCCTTGGTGACCAGCTCCTATTCTTCATCACGCGAGACAGATGAAAATGAAGATTTGGACGACACTACGACAGGCCCTACTACAACAACCGACCCTAACAACACTGGCGCTCCTCCATCAACTTGATATTCTTCAGGGGCGTTAGTCATCAGTTTCGATCCTTTTGGTTATTCGATGACAAAGGGGGAGAAATTTGAGTTAGTCTTCAAACGGGTCTATTATATGGGCATTTTTTTTGTTAAGTTACGACTCTCGTTCTTCTGAAACTTTATTGGATCGAGTTGTAATCTTAAACCTCGATGGTGCCCTGATACTTTTGATGCACTGCGATTTGATACTCTCGATATGTTATTCTGCATGCTTGTTCCTCATTAATGTTACTGCACGCATGCTGAATTTCATCAGGCACCATATTTCATCATGCATTTCAAATTCTTCATATCATATGTCAAATGCGTGTATGAATTACAAGATATAGGGGGCGATCTCCATGATTCAACTCTTCAAGTGTGCATTGCTTCAAAAGCAAATTCCTCACTATGCACATCTTCAGGGGGGTTCTTCTATATCTTGTAATCAAATTCCTCAATATCAGTACTTACACTTCATATGTTTATCCCCGTTGAAAACTTAACCTATATTGTCGTCAATCACCAAAAAGGGGGAGATTGTAAGTGCATCTAGTGCCCCTTAGTGATTTTGGTGTATTGAAGACTTATAGGTTAAGGGACTAATGCATTTGTGAGTGTAGACAGGTCTATAAGTCTATGAGGAGTTTGATATTTACAGGGAAAGTCGACCCCTAAAAATGTATATCTTCGACTGAAGATTTTGGTATTTCTGAAGACTTTCATGAAGACTTTGAAAGTGAAGAAATTGGTGTGTCCGTGAAGACTTGATAATCATGCGAGGAATATGAAGCTTGAAGACTTTCGTTTTCATAGTTTTGTTTTTCTCTTTCTTGAGTCATAGGAAACACTGTACTGTTAAAGGGGGTCGAGGAAATACTAAGGAAAAATTTCCAAGTGATGCTCAACTCAAAATCCTAAACCTACCAAACCCTTCGAGTGAAGCCTTTGGAAATCTCATACAGTTCAGTCAATTTCTTCAGTGACAGAGACGAAGTTCTTCTGGTCGCTGAGGAATTTGTTCTGACTGAGGAGTTAGGAATTCGCCAGTGCGGATTGCCTACACAGTGAGGAACATGATAGCCCTGAGGAATTTGAGAGTCAAATTTCCGACCGTTGTTGTGTTGTGCGCCAGCTGTCCCAAAATATCTTATCCACCTAACGGTCATATAAGACAAGGGAATTTATGTCTTATCATGTCGGGCTGCTCCCTAGGCTATAAATAGCCGCCCCCTACAACCACTAGTTGGTTGGCTGCTCCGAGAGAAACTGACACTTGTCATTTCAGAGCAACCCATCCTCCGAGGACTTTGAGCGAAAATCATCAAGTGAGGAAAAACCCAAACCCAAACACCCACAAACCCCAAAGTGATTGAGCATCACTGAAGAGATTGATCCTGCGTGGATCCGACGCTTGTTACCTTTGAAGACTGTGTTTCTTCCAGACGGTTAGGCGTCATGGTCTAGAGCATCCAAGAGGAATTGTGGATCGCCGAGTGACCGAGTCTGTGAAGGTTTGGAAGTCGCCTGAAGACTTACCACGAGTGATTGGACGAGATCTGTGTGATCTTAGTTCAAGGAGAATACGGTGAGGACTTGGTGTCCTGAGCTGCGTGCTCAGCGACTGGGTGTCCGGGACTGCATGTCCTCGAGTTTAAATACTCAGCCGCTCCAACCAGACGTACAACTGAGACAGCAGTTGGAACTGGTCTAACAAATCATTGTCTTTACCAACCTTACTGGTTCTATTTCCTCAACTCTTTCATTTCCTCATTACTGTGTTGTGTGATTGTTCATATCTGTGTTTGAAGACTTTGACTGAAGACTTTCTCAATTTCCTCACTTCAATTTCTTCAGTCTGTTCGTCTTCATCTTGTGTTATCTTGTATTTACGCTTTCTGTACTCTGTGCTTGTCTTCATTTCATCATGATGACTAAGTCTGTATCCTGTTATGCTTATTTCTGAGTACTTATTCCGCTGCTAGTAGTTCTTCGCTAAGGAATTTCCTCACCGGCAAATTCCTCAGTGAAGAATTCATAAAAATCGCCTATTCATCCCCCCTCTAGTCGATATAACGCACTTTCAATGGACTTCTTCTTGGTACCTAATAATGCACAACGTCTCCATTTGAGATAGGACCCAACTCCCATGTGAATCTAGATGAAGTTTGAAAAGGAAATAGTTAACCTCGGTTTCGAGTGCACGTGCGCGAGCTCTCGTCATTGGCCTTCTTTGTGCTTGCGGTGGTGATGGAATGTCTATGGGGATGGTCGAGGGATGCTCCGCATCAAATAAGATACCCCTTCGGCCCCGACCCCTATATACACCCGTAGACTGCGAAGCGGTTGTACCGCTCCTAAGAGCAGTTGTGCCGCTCCCTGGGACATACCAGTGGTTGCAGGCGATACTTCCGACGCCTAGGATACAACGGTAGTACCGCCAGAAATCCAGCGATAGTTACTGTCCAGGTGCACAACCTGGGAGCCAGCGGTGGAACCTCACAGACTACCCTAGTGGTACCCTTGGGATGGTACAAACAAGTGTCCTAGCGGTTTAACTGCCAGGGGCACCGGTTGTACCGCCCAGTCAATATAACCCACACCATGACCAATTTGTGTGCAATTGGAAGAGATGGTTAAGAGAAAGATAAAGTCTTGGGATGAAAACAAGTCATTGGAATAGGGTGTGGTGACCTCCACAAGTGCAAGAAGCAACCAAGGAAAACCACTACTTGGAGATCACAACACCTAGGACCTAAAAGATCTAGCAAGAGAGAATAAGATCCAAAGAAACTAACCCTTTTAAGGAGAAAAAGGGGTGGTTGCCGAGGCCACCTATGTTTGAGTGCAAAGGTATGGCACCGCAAAGATTTTAACCTTGGGCCCATGACCAAAACTCACCTTTGAAGCACATGTACCATCAAAAATGGCTAATGTGAAACACTTGATAAATTTATGCATAATGGGGGGAGGGAGAGTTCATTGAGAGAACAACACTCCCCCTATGTCCATGCCTACATCTAGAGCAAGATATCATGATGAGTGTGTTAGGGTGTGCCTAGATTCAAGCCACATTGCTCAAATAAATGATATTTAGCTCATGCCTTAACTCGCGAAATCTTACTTCATCTAGGTGCTTGGTGAAAATATCTGCAAGTTGCTCTTGAGTGTTGATGTAGATGATATCAATATCTCCCCGCTTGATGTGATCCCGAATAAAATGATGACAAATCTCAATATGCTTCGTCTTGCTATGTTGCACCGGATTGTGAGAGATCTTGATAGCACTTTCATTGTCACATAGAAGAGGCACTTTGTTACAAGTGACACCGTGATCCTTTATAGTTTGCCTCATCCATAGAAACTGTGCACAACAACTTGCGGCGGCTACATATTCGGCCTCGGTGGATGAGAGAGACACACAATTTTGCTTCTTCGAATACCAACTGAGCGACCAGAGAATTGGCACCCTCCGGAAGTTGACTTCCTCTCCACACAATCTCCCGCCCAATCCGAGTCCGAGTAACCCATGAGATCGAAGCTTGCTCCTTTAGGGAAGCATAAGCCAAAGTTTGGGGTATGAGGTAAATATCGAAAGATTCGCTTGACCGCCACATAGTGGCTTTCCTTAGGTGCGGCTTCAAATCATGCACAAATTACCACACTCAACATATCCGGTCTAGATGCACAAAGGTAAAGCAAGGATCCAATCATGGAACAATATACCATTTGATCCACTGCTTTACCATTGGGACCACTTTCAAGCTTGCATTTGGTGGGCATTGGAAACTTGACCGGCTTGATATCATCTAGCTTGAATCTCTTGAGCATGTCTTGGGTATACTTATCTTGGTTTATGAATATCCTTCTCTTCTTTGCTTGACTTCAAACTGATGCAGAGCATCCCACGTTCATCCCCACGTACACTCTGACTACTCTCCAAGCCCCAAGAGGACATATGAAGAGACCTCGAACATACGCCATTGGACACAAGGTGAACTTGCTCCTCTCCAAATCGTCACTTTCCACATGTGAGACATGGATACTACCTCAAACATAAGTGTTATGCATGACCAGGAACCAAGTGGAAGGCCATGGAACAGCTACGAGCATTGGGCAAGACGGCAAGGACACCAAGCGCGAGGAACAAGAGGAAGAGCTGCAGAGAAGCTATAGCTCTCGGACGTCCGACAGTCACCGGACAACCGGTCATTACCGGACATCCGACACGTGGAGAATTCACCAGTCAGCCCAAGACCCAACAAGCGAGACCTACAGCGCTCGGACGACCAACACCGACCGGACGTCCGACATCCTCTAGCGCCCGGACGACCGGCCCCGACCGGACGACCGACAAATCCACACCCGAGCTAAAACATCAGACTTCCGACGCTTCTTGGACGTCCGGTCCCCCGCGAGTCGATGGACGTGCGGTAACTGTCGGATGTCCGATGCCTGTCTCCGTACACCTTCGGGCCCGAGGCCCATGTACCCCTTCACTTCGCCCCCAATTGCACTATGACTATAAATAGGACACCCCTCCTCCTAGTTAGGGTTAGCATAGATTTAGCTCATTTTAGAGATAGAGCTTTGTGAAGGCACAAGTGCTCCCTGGGTGATTTTGGTAATTAATGTCAACATATCTCTTGTTGGACTAATACTCTTACCTAGTATGTTTCAGATAAGTTCAACAATTGAGTGGCATGGACTAGAGGATGTGGAACCCCTTCAAGATGCGAAGGACAAAGGATTGGCTCAAGATCAAAGCACAAGACTCTACATTTTTCTTTTAGTTATCCAGGATCACATTGAGTCCATTGGAAAGCCAATACTATTAAGAGGGGATGAGGTGTTGCTTAATGGCTTGCTTGCTCAAAGTGCTTAGTGATATGCTCCAAAGCCCTCAACCACTTTCTCACATCCACATATGTCCCAAACCAAAAGTCAAACTCGGCCCTACCAAATCTTTCTATCCGGCGCCACCGAGTTCTCATGACATAGCCACTGCCAAAAACCCTAATCAAGTCGGTCTCACCGATGGGATCTCGGTCTCACCGTGATGGGCTTGCAAACTCTCTGTTGCCTATTGCAATAATTTCGGTCCCATCGAGGTATGCAATCGGTCCCACCGAGTTTGCCTGGCCAACTCTCTGTTTCGCTTATTACCCAAATCAGTCCCACTAAGTTTGTGTAATGGGTGAAACCGAGTTGATGCTTTACCCTAACCCTAGCACATCGGTCCTACCGAGTTGATCATATTGGTCCCACCGAAATGCCTAACGGTCACATTATGAACTAAATCGGTCTGACCGAGTTTCACGATTCGGTCCCACCGAGTTTGGTAAGTTGTGTGTAATGGTTAGATTTTGTGTGGAGGCTATATATACCCCTCCACCCACTCTTCATTCGTGGAGAGAGCCATCAGAACATGCCTACACTTCCAACATACATTTTTTGAGAGAGAATCACCTACACTTTTGTTCAGGTCAAGATATTCCATTCCTACCACATAAATCTTGATCTCTAGCCTTCCCCAAGTTGCTTTCCACTCAAATCTTCTTTCCACCAAATCTAAATCCTGCGAGAGAGAGAGAGAGAGAGAGAGTTGAGTGTTGGGGAGACTATCATTTGAACCACAAGAGCAAGGAGTTCATCATCAACACACCATTTGTTACCTCTTGGAGATTGGTGTCTCCTAGATTGGTTAGGTGTCACTTGGGAGCCTCCGTCAAGATTGTGGAGTTGAACCAAGGAGTTTGTAAGGGCAAGGAGATCGCCTACTTCATGAAGATCTACCCGAGTGAGGCAAGTCCTCCGTGGGCGATGGCCATGGTGGGATAGACAAGGTTGCTTCTTCGTGGACCCTTCATGGGTGGAGCCCTCCGTGGACTCGCGCAACCGTTACCCTTCGTGGGTTGAAGTCCCCATCAACGTGGATGTACGATAGCACCACCTATCAGAACCACGGACAAAAAAATCTATGTGTCTCCAAATTGCATTTGCACACTCCAATCCCATCCCTTTTACATCCTTGCAATTTGCATGCTTTACTTTCTGCTGCTCATATACTCTTGTCATGCTTGCTTGATATGTATCGTGAATGTTAAAACTTGTGCCAAACTCCACTTCAACTTAAAGAGATTAAAAACTGCAACTTGTCTTACTTAGAGTCTATTCACCCCCCTCTAGACACCTCTTCTCGATCCTTTCACTTTGCTCATCCTTGTGGTTCTTCTCGATCGAGAGATCGTGGACTCTTCGAAGAAGATCCACGCTTGGATACAAGACCCCTCACGGGAAGATCCCTTGCGGATTCAAGGCCTCCTCACGGAGATGAACTAGTTACCGTTTGTATCGTCCTTTGTTGACCTTGGATCGTGTATCTCTTTGTCTTTTGAGGATCTAGCACACGTGTGATCGTATCTTGTTGGTTTGAGTGATTTCTCTCCTCGAGTTTTCCCTCATGTTCTTCGTGTTCATCGCGGAATCCGCTCCAATCGCAAAAGATCGGGCATCTAGGGTTCTACCCTACATCATCTTCGATCAGAGCAAGGTTGATCACGAATTTGGAGCCCCTGCCCCTCTTTTTCTAGCCTAATTTTGTTGTGTTCTTCCCAATTTTGAAAATCCCCACCAAAAACAGCCCCAAATTTTTTTGTGATTTGTTTGTTTGAAGATGTTTTGTTGATTTTGATCAATGGATTTGCTTGGTTTCAAGTGGATCTAGCATCTCCCCAAGTTTCCCCATCTTTCATCCACAATATCTCCTCAATTTTGACCCCGAAATCTCCATTTTCCGCCCAAAAATCGCGTCCCGAAACTCAGATCTTGAGTTGACCCACACACCGGATGACCGACGTTTTCTCGGACGTCCGACCCGCCGGAACCATCGGACGACCGACACTTACCAGACGTACGACACCCCCGATCCAGTACGAAAACATCGGATTTCTGGTTTTTTCTGGACGTCCGTTCCCGCCTAGCCATCGGAAGTCCGACAATCATCGGACGTCCGACACCTGTAGATATCAACTTCAGCTGATTTTTGTTTCGCCCATAACTAATTCATACGGACTCCGATTTTGACGTTCTTTAGCTTGTTTTTAAGCTATTGACATCCCCCATCACACAAAAATACTTCCAACATCATTTGACTCCATCAATTGTTTTGGATTTTGGCATCTTTTCCTAGGGCTTCTACCACATCATCTGCTACACCACCACGGACTTCCGCAACCTAATCCATTTTGCTTGCCATGGCATTAGTGGTTGCTTGAGTAGTGATTCAAGTCCCCTAAGGTGTTTTGGCTACTTAGGGAAGGTTACTTCTTCATCAACCACCACCACCACTTCCACATAACCTTGCCCACCATACATTTCGCCAACCCAACTTAACCCAATTGTTGTTTGAGTTGTGGCTTGTGTCTCCTAAGGTGTTTCAACTACTTAGGGACGGCAACTTCAACTCTGACACGTGTATAGCCCATCATTCCACTTCTTCACTATTGAGTGCAAACTACCACCGCATACCACTACCACCATTTGACATTTGACATTCGAGATTTTAAGTTTATGTTTTTTTCCGTTTCCTACGGTGTTTTGGCTAACTAGGAATGGGTCGACATCGGCAACACCGCCTCTCATCATCGCCACGGACTGTAACCTCGACGACATCATTGTATATTCCCCTTGCCATTGCATTGATAACCCCTAGCCCATTTTGCGTGACTTGCCTATCGAGACTAGCCATTGAGTATTGCCGGCAACGTTACTTGTGCACATTAGTGATCATTGATCTACACCTCCCATTGTATACATACCATATCATATTGGTATCATCTTGCTATCATATCATCTCTTTGTCACAAGATGATTCCCGCATATACACAATTTCCATCTTGGTTTGTGCATTTCGCATAGTGGCCATACCAAAAAAAAGAGAAATAATAATCTTTTAAGCAAAGAAAAAGAGAGCAAAGAAGCTTGTAAGCAATAGACATAGCATCATACCATATTACATATAACATTGTCATATCCGATCATCTTGGATCATCTTGTGAGAAACACGGGGAACCATACATACATAGCATCCTTGGGATAGACAGTTTATCCATTTTGCATCTTATAGGTTGTGCACAAGTGTCGTATCTGCCTTTTGATCAATCGTGCTAGCGTCTCTTGAGTTTTGCAACACGAGCGTTTTCCGTGGATTCCACATTTTCTGCTCATTCCTTGGTTGCATGACCCCATTTATCTATCCGTGTGTGCATTTCCGTGTGCCACATATTGCTTTTGGTCTACTTTTTTCACTTGCGAATTTGTGAATCTCTTTCAACATTATTGACTCTGGCTAACATTTTGCATTGATTTTTGTGCCACTATCCTCACCAACCTCCACCCAAAGCCTTACTTGTGTAGGTGTGAGAAATTGACGAGATCGGTACTAATTGTGCTATTTCCTTGTTACATCATTGAGTGATCATTGATCCATCTTCAACATTGGTTACATTTGGTCTAGTTTTCTCCTTCTCCCACTCACATTTGCTCGAGTCTTGTGATGGATAGGCAAGGCATTTCATCTCGAGTCTTCGACAACAACGATGGCGCGTACAACTACAACAACAAAACTCCCAACTTCGGACTACAACGAGCCACGCAAGGCCTCGAGAACATCGCCACCGACTTACGACAATCCAAAGCAAGGAAAAGGGACTACATCGACAACTTGTTCGACTACAACAACAAACAAAATGGAGGAGCTATGACAAATGTTCGTTGACTACAAGTCTTCTTCCCCTTCGTCATCTTCAAGGCGACGATGTTCAAGCCACAAGTCCTCAGTGCGCAAAAAAAATTGCAAGCAAGTCATCCATGTCCACATCTACATAGTGATCATCATGATCAACATCGTCATGAAGGGCAAGTCACCTCCAACATCATGTGCACAACAATTACGAACAACATCTACTATGAGCTCAAACACGACACTGACACCATGATCATTAAGACGCTCGACACGCGAAAACCTACAAGTCCGAACAAGCTCTACTACACGCCAAGGCCAAGCTTCATTAGCACAAGAGAAGACCGTGCGACAAGCACCACCAAGAGCAAGCTGCGGCTACCACCACCACTTCGGCATCTGTGCCAAGTGCTATCAAGGAATCTTCGCCTTTGGATGTACGAAATCTTTGCCTACTTCCCACAGGTTCTCCTACATCAACATCTTCAACAACAAGGCGACCACCTACAAGTGAGGGCGACACTTCCATCTTCGGAAGCCCCTCAAAGAAGATGGCCGAGCATGGGAAATTCCCTTTGGTCATGGAGATGAGCTACAAGGTGCCACATCATATGGGTCTCCTACAACACGACGATGACAAGACGGTCGAGCAAGCGCCATCCCCTTCAACCACGGCGACGAGCATGAACCTCTTCAACAACATGAAGACGTCACTCATATTGGATTCATACTCCGAGTCAAGCTACGCGGGCGCACAAGAGACCTACCTTTTGATCTCGGAGGAGAATGATGATTTGCCACTTCCTACAGCATTCATCTTTGGAGGCGTTATGGATGAGGAGGTTGATCATGGGACTATCCCTTCAACCAAGGTGGCGATAAGAGTTGTGCATGGAGACATTTCCACCTACATCTCTCCGACACCCACATATGACGAGATGTCCCGATTTCCATGTGAGGAGAGCCACTACTACATGAGCAACATGAGTGACTCCACCATACGTTACATTGAGATCATTTCCTATGAGAGTATGAGTGTGACCACCACTAGCCCCACACATGAGAGCATGCCACACATCCTACGTGAGGTTGAGAGCTATTTGAGCGACTCCACCAACCATACGAGTGAGATCATCCTTGAGGGAGTGAGTGAGCCACAACACTTAGCGAGTGAGGTAGTTGACATGGCATGTGAGGCCACTATGATTTCTAACAACTTACCCCCTACTCCGAGTGTGTTTTCCTTTTTGGTGCTAGATCTCCAACAAGACGAAACGCCAATCCTCGACGAGTCCATACCTCCAATGGGCAAACCGATGGCCATGGTGGAAGAAGATGCACCCCCACATGGTACCATCAAGTTGCAACCTCACCTACAACACATGAGCGACGCTCCAAAGGTAACATAGGTGATGGTACTTCGCTTGTCCCACTAGTGGACTATCTTGCAAATGATTGCTTGCATTATATTGATCACCTTATGGATTCATTGCATACTATGTCTTGTTTCGATATGCCACCCATTTATGATGAATATGATGATGAGCATGTTGAATTGCCTAGTTGTGATGCTATGTTCCATAGGATATCATGTGAAAATTCTATTGGTCACTTCATGTTTGACAATCCATTGAACTTGTCATATGCTATGAGTGAGATCTCCCATATCGCATCATTACAATCTCAACATAGTAATTATGCATGCCCCATTAAAATAAATCCCATTTGTACTTATGGCATAGATGACGAGATGATGGTCATTGGCTTTTGTTTTTCATGTGATGATATTGCCATGCTTCCTTTACATGATTTGCGCAATTCATCTACTATACCATGCCATGATCACATAGAACCGAATATGCTTGTTTCGGATGCTGTCAATATTCTCCATGTGATGTTTCCATTAATGCTCGTGAGGAGACCCCCATAGTTTCCTCATACATACTAGGAGATCTTGATGCATTCCATAACTTGCATGATTACCATGATTGCGTGCACCATATGCATTCTGTGAATAACAATGCTCTACATATTTCTCGTGATGCATTACACAATTTGAGTCTCCATTATGCTATACATAATAACAAACCTCTCATGATGGATGACATGTTTCTATACCATGCATCTCATTTAATTGAGCATTGGATATTTTGTGCTAACCAATACATGCGCGTATGTATCATAATGGATGATGTGTACATATACCACGCACAAACAATTTTCCCTTTGTCTTTGTTTTGTGTAGCTACTCACGTATACTCGTCAACCTCTCAATCCCAAGAGTTTACGAAACGAGGTCTTGAGAGCAACGATGCTTTGGGATCCCGTGGACTATCCTTACCACACTACAAAAAAAAAACTACACTTCCGTGATGATACGTGTTTGTCACAGTAGGTCGCGTTTTTTGTCATGCATGTACATCCATGACGATTTTATGACAGAATCAAGATAGTCATACCTATGTTGTCGTAGAAGTATTCCATGACATTAGCAAAATTATCATCACCGAAGTGTCCACTTCCATGACGATAAATCACGCTCATAGAAGTGCTTTCGTCAAGGGTGACCGACACATGGCATCCACCGTAACGGGACGTCGCTAAGCGTCGTTAAGCTATCGAGTCCGGTTTTGGATTCGATAACCTACTAACAGCCACAACCAATATCGATTTTCCACATGTAAAATTCTCATTAGCCGACAAAACCATGCGTCAGCTCTGCGTTGGGACAGGTGTCACTCATCCAACGGTCGAGATGGGCCTACGATATGTTGACACGTGGATGGGCCCAAAAGTGGCCCATAAAGTTTAAATGGGCCGGCCCAACTAAAGGCCCACAAGATTTAGTGGACCATAATGGGTCGGCCCAGCTAAAGGCCCACAAGATTTTGCAGACCATAATGGGCCGGCCAAGCTAAAGGCCCACAAGATTTAGCGGACCACAATGGGCCAGCCCAGCTAAAGGCCCACAAGATTTTGCAGATTATAATGGGCCAGCCCAGCTAAAGGCCCAACATTCTCAGTTAAGGCCCATACGGCTAGTGTTAAATCGACCCATCAACGGCTTCTCCGAAACTTGTCATCATCGCGACACTTCTGGCCCGTTAACAGTCCGCTAAGTATTTGGGCCAAATTACGGCCTGGTATATTTCCGGCCTATTAAAGGTCCTACTTCATTTGGGCCCATTTACAGGCCATTGAAACTTTCGGCCCATGAACGACTGTGAAGGATTTGGGTCATATTCGGCCATGTCTGACATTCACCTGTTAGAGGCCCACTATAGATTTGGGCCACTTTTGGCCTATTGTGATTGTCGGCATGTTAACGTCGGGCGAAATCCATGGGCCATATGTGGCCCAATGTCACATCGGGCCCATTAACGGCCACATAAAAATGATGCTAATCTAGCCCGACTGAACTTCCGGCCTGTTAAAGGCCTGTGTATTAGGTCGGCGCATTTACGGCCCGTCTGAATTTCGGCCTGTGAAAGATCCGCATCGTAAATGGGCCACCATTTCGGCCTCCTAAGACCAGTGGGTTATTTGGCACAATTAGGGCCCAATCTCACTTTCAGCCTATTAAAGGCCCAAGTTTTTTACGCGATCCAGATATTTACACATGTATACGTCCAATTGTTACTAAGGGCCGAAATTATGTTTAGGCCTATTAAAGGCCCACTATGGGCACAGGTCTACTAGAAAAATATGAAAGCTTATGTTGATTTAGGCCCAGATATTTTTAGTGGGCTACATGCAAATTTTGGCCCATAATCATTTTTAGCCCAATTGGAATGGGCCCGACGAATGTTGGCATGTTGGGCTCCTACGAAGCTTTCGGCCAAATACATTACTAAGATAAACCTACACTATACAAAAATAGCGTCGTAATTACTGCAGCCTTTGGCAGCATCATAAATGTTGTATCACAACAAAATAAATTCCAACCATACAACAAAAGGCCTGTTGGCATAAAGTTTACAGTCCTTGCAGATAAAAGCACCATCAGATGTATAGAAGCATAGATCATTTGACCTGAGTACTAATGTTTCAGGATGTAGAATCTGATGGAGCAGCACGATCTTCACCTTTTTTCCGCCATTGCTCTTGGACAACTAAGCGAATGTCTGATAGTCTGGTTTCAAAACCATTCATATCTAGACGACATTTGTCAACCACTATTCTTGTTTCTGAAACGACGTCCATTAGGGATTGGACTTGTGTCTAGAGCACGGATATATCACTCTGTCTAGCTGGAAGATTTTGTTTAGTAGGCGATTTGGACGAGGTTACCTTGACAACCAACCCAGAATTATGCAGGAAGGTGGCTTTTGCATTGTTAGTAGAGAGATACTTACGCACTGCAGCAAGAGGTGACATTGTGCCTGTGGTAGCCTCGTCATCTTCAGGTGGTTGTGGCTGTTCAATCATTTGTTCCATAGCTTCCTGAAAGTTTGAACTTGTAGATTAGTGTACCAGATAAGTTACTAATGATACAAAAACAAACCAAGTAGGTTACACATTTATGCATAACTTATTTTGGTGAACTACTGTAATACATTAGCATGTATTGTAGTGCCAACTACATAATAAAATCACTTTCGGAACATATGTCCATGTAGCATGCCTACTGTATTGTCTATTTCCTCACATTCGTTGACATCTAAGGATAAAGAGACATGGTTTAAAGTATGATGAACATAGTATGACATCATTCATCTCATGGGCAAACAAATATAAAACAAACAGGCTATTTTATCATTGTGTGCGCACGTGAACATAACAACTAGATTACAGATCAAGACCAAAAGAATATCCTTCATCTCTTTTAAACCATGTAAGGTGAAATGATACGTTAAGACAACTATGTATAAAAGTGAACAGAGTAACTTACATTGGCTGCAAACCAAGTAGTTAAATGAACACATCACAGTACCAATCAGCTCAAAGGCAGGAGGAGTAAGAACTTACAATAGCGGCTTGAACTGGTGTGCTCATGCCCTTCATCTTGCTGGTGTGGCAATCCTTGAAGATTTCACTGCATTTGGTTCAGGTTCTTTTTGGTCCGCACGGGCTTTCCTCTGTATTTGGAACAAGTCAATATAGATACGATAATATGGCATAGAAAAGAGAAGGAAGTAGCAGCTATTTACAAGAGCCTCGCAGTGTGCAATATAGCTACGAGATCCTGATGTCTGTTGGAATTTCACTTTAGAACGGTTGGTCTTGTTCTTCAAATAGTTAGCCTGGAAGAAGATACACTTGTAAGGCACATACATAAATACAAGTTCAATATGTGGTATGATCAAATACATATAGCCTACCTGATACTTTGGATCAGACCAGTGTTTAACGAGGGTTGTCTAGTCTTCATCTGTAATATATTCCATTGGAGATGTTTGGGTGATTCCATTGTTAGCCTTGCCTTCAAACTGAGATTTTCTAAGGTGGTACAGATATTGTCACAGAGTAGACTGAAAAACATGAGTGCATGCTTGTTTAGTTGCATCATCTTTCGGATCCAACTTGAACCTCATCTGTTGAAAAAAGAATGTGAGTCTTATTAGGAGGAAGCTAGAAAGTATGGGACAGAGCAAGGCAATATTACTAATTGCGATGAATAACATTACTTATGATTAAATGGTCAAGGAAGGTGTTAAACTGGGTATTGTCTTTCTCATTCCTGTACTGGATCCATGTTGGGAGGATATGTGCATGACACCTAATGGCAACGGTTTCCTCTGATACTAACTTGGCTGACTCTATAGCATCATGTGGCCTTTTTAAACCTGCCTCAAAATGGATCTCCATTCTTCCTCTAGATTTTGTTAATCTGTCAAGCATTATCCCTGATGTTTGTTTCCTCTTGCGCCGTGGTGCTAGTTGAACAACGAATAAGGAAAGTGTTAGTGTACATCAACTGTGAGAGTACATATAAAGGAGCATGCAACTGCAACTTCACTCGGTCAGGTACCGTCTTGGTGTTGATGCTCATGAGGTTCATCTGATCTTGCCAAGTCCTATCATGTCAGCAGTGCTTCATAAGTAGTGTTAGGTGTGAAGGCAGCTTGGGAACTGGCCAATTCCGGAGCAAATGAACGAGTAACTCATAGAGATGTTGGTACAGTTGAAGTGGATGCTGCAGCTGGTGGAGCAAGTGATACCGTGTTTGTAGATTTAGCCGGTGGACTTGAACCTTCTGCTGCACTATAAGTACCAGCAGAATCTCGACGGCAGATCCTTTTCTGTTTCACCTGATGAGTAACACCACTCCCTACTATATTATTTTCCTTGCTCTTTTTTGACTTTGCCATGTCAAGCCGTACGCACAACACAAAAGAATAAAATCACTCTTCAGAACTCATTGATGCATGATACAGACAAGCAATACTTTGATGTAAGACAACCGTATGAGGATGGAATATGTAAGAAAAACATGACGACATGACATATTCACAGCTACGATGTGTAAACTAAGCAGAAGGATTTTCAAAAAAATAGAAGTAATGCAAGCTAGACACCATATGAAAGATGCAACCAATATTACTCTGCCAAGTTAAAAGTGTCTTGTCATAAGTGGCAATTAAAAAAATTAGAAGCAGTACAACATAGAAATCAATGCAAGATACAACCACTATCAAATTGCCATGTTAAAGGCGTCCAATCATGAGTGAGTGATGCGGGATACACAACAATAGTACTTTGATGTAAGAACCTGGTATGATAGATAGATGTAGTGTATTCTAGACACAGAAAGCCATGTCATATGCACATGTATAACGTACAAACTCAGCAGGTGCAATTTAATCGAAATAGAAGAAATATAGGGTAGACAACATATGCAACATGAAACCAATTATCACACTGTCAACTTAGAGCAAGCACCTACGATGCTGGAGTACGGGAGATGAACTCATCATGTAGACTTGGGACTTCAACTTCATTAGCAGTAGCAAATCTAGAGAGTCTCTGTTTGTGTCAGTGCGGAGGACCACCAACATCCCCTAACTTACTCTTTTCCTTCCTATTTTCTGATATTGCCTTATGAAGTCAAAACCACAAGAAGATGAATAAAATTAGCTCTGCATAACTGGTTGATGCATGATACAGACGAACACTACTTTGATGTAAGGCAAGCACAAGATAGGAGGATGGAATATATACAAAAAAAGACAGCGTTGCATATTCACACGTACGATAGGAGGATGGAATTTGTATGAAAAAACAGTAAGTTGAAGGCATTTCAACAAAATTATAAGAAATGAAAGCTAGGCACCATATGAACATGCAACCAATATCACTCTATCGGGTAAAAGTGTCTCGTCGTAAGTGCCATTTCAAGAAATTAGAAGCAGTACAAGCTAGAAGACAATGCAAGATGCAACCTACATCACAGTCCCAAGTTAAATGTGTCTTATGGGTAAGTGATCGTTGTAGGTATAAGTTGTAAGCTACGCATATGCAATTCAACATAATTAGAAGCAATACAAAATAGACATCATATGGAAAACGCAACCACATATAACAGTTCCAAGTTAGAGCAAGCACCTGTGATGGTGGAGTAGGGGAGATGTGATCATCATGTACACGTATGTTCTAGAAACAGGAACACGTGTCATATTCACAGGCATTATGTGTAAAGTAAGCAGATGCAATTCAACAAAGTTAGAAGCAATACAAGCTATACATCATACACAACATGCAACCACATATAATAGTGCCAAGTTAGAGCAAGAACATGTGATGGTGGAGTAGGGGAGATTTTCTCATCATCTACACAGCTATGTTGACTGTCCAGCCTTGTGTTGTCTTGTGAATCTTTTTGGGAGGATGGCAGAGTAGAATCTGTAGAGACCCCCTATTTGAGTTGCTCCGAAGAACCACCATCATCCACTACTGGACTAATTTCCTTCAGCTGTAATGATTTTGCATTGTGAAGTCAAACCGATAAGAAAAAGGAATAAAATTTGCTCTTCAGAACTCATTCATGCATGATACTGACGAACACTACTCAGATGAAAGGCAAACACATGATGCGAAGATGGAATATGTATGAAAAACAGGATGGTGTGACATATTCACACCTATGATATGGTAACTAAGCAGAAGGCATTTCAACAAATTAGAAGCACTGCAAGCTAGACACCATATGAAAGATGCAACCAATATCACTCTGCCAAGTTCAAACTGTATGGCGTTTCAAAAAATTAGAAGCAGTACATGCTAGAAATCATATGCAAGACACAACCAATATCACAGTGGCGACTGTCGGATTATGGGTTCCGGCAGACCCTTGAGGTTCGAACTCTGGGGTGCACGCGAAGATCCCTCCCCTACCAACTCACGTTTCAAAGCCTCGCAAGGAATCTAAGCTAGGAAGAAGATCACACAAGGGACACGAGGTTTATACTAGTTCGGGCCACCGTTGTGGTGTAATACCCTACTCTAGTTTGTGGTGTGGTGGATTGCCTCAGGGGCTGATGATGAACAATACAAAGGAAGAACAGCCTCGCGAGGGGTGTTCTTGAGCTGGTGCGATGAACTGCTCGGGTGAGTTCAGTCGCCTCTTGGATGTCTATCTGATTTCTAGATGCCTTCCTACTGTGGTGGCTAGTCCTATTTATAGAGGGGGGCCTTGGGCCTCTTCCCAAATAATGAGCGGGAAGGGCGCCAACAATTGGCCATTTTGAAGGGGAACATCTAGTACACTTATCCTGACTAAAGTTGGTCTTCGACTGCCAGAGACTCTAACGGTGACGCCGTCCTGGGCTCCACGGTGACCTCCATCCTGCCGCTCCGCTGGTCTTGGTCTTGTTGCACCGAAACGGTGACCTTTGCCTGATGCCTTGGCCTGTGCTTGCCCCCTTTGCACCGAAAGGGAAACAAGGACACTGCGCAGGCCGGCGCTCGCCTGGTCTTCAATCGTCATGGCTTGCATCATGGGCACCTCGTGAAGTACCCTGCCTTGATCTCTCCGCCTCCTCGTGAGCCCACTTGATGAGGCTGCTCCGATGGAAGCTTCCTATTGTCCGCCCCGAGGCTTGGCCCCTCGCGAGGGTCTTGAGCTTGAGCCGATGAAGCTGGGCTGCACTGGGCCTCCGCTTGAGCCATGCCGCAGGCCGCAGGCAGGCAAGTCTGGGGACCCCCGTTCCCAGAATGCCGACAGTAGCCCCCGGGCCAAGGCACGACCGGACTTGGCTTAGCAGAGAAGCGAAGGGGCAAGTGTGAAGCGCCGTGGGCCCCAATAGCGTGCGGCCTCTAGCGCCGTGTGGTGATTGATTGGACGTGGGCGTCTCCGCTTCCCCATGACGCCTCGGCGACTGCATGACTTGACAAGTCCCTGCATGCAAAAACGGGTCATGATTACCTGCGATCATGGAGGCTGACGGTTGGCCTCCTCTGGCTATAAGTACGGAACGGCGCGAGCCCTTCCAGTCCATCCCTTCCTGCTACTCCCTTTCTTCTTCCTCCTCGCCCTTGCTCCACCTTACTCCAATGGCGCCGATCCACCGGTTTTCTGCAGAAGAGAAGGGAGAGACCCCCCGAGAGGGTCCCGACCCGCTTCCGCCGAAGAAGCGGCCAGTCCCCTGCCGCCGAGATGAGGGTGCTCGGCAGGAGGCGTCGAGGCCTTGGTACTAGCGGCCGCCGCCTGGGTTTCCGCTGCCCTTGTACGCCCGAATCGTGGGCCCTGGAGAAGAAGCCGTCGAGCGACGTTGCCGACGCAGTAGGCGACGCCGGCGAGTCACGGTAGTGCATGTCGTCCCCCCTGGAGTCCATGCCGAGGGCTCTTCTCGCGAGCTTGTGCTTCACGCTGCCATGCCTCCTCGATCTTGGATTTGCCTTCCTTCCTCCTTCCCCTTCGAGATTCCACCGAGGGGGCCTCGGGAGCTCTGGCTGCAGCACGCCGACTGCAACACTCCCGCGACCAAGGGGCAGGTCGAGGTTGTCTCCCCAGGCAAGGTCTTCATGACCCGTGGCTGGGGCGAGATCGCCCGGGTCTGCCGGACAGGGGGTGCCCTCGTAATTCATATCGAATACGATGGCGCCTCCTTGATATTCTTCAGGGTCTTCGATGCGGAAGGGCGTCGGCTGGAGTGCTGCCCCAGAGACGGCGGCCGGAGCTCTGGAGCAGCGAGGACCAGGCATGCCGCCCGCTTTTCCAGCAGCTCCTCAGGCAGCAGCGGACGAGTCGGAGGGTCCAGCGACTCCGCCAAGCTTCACGCGGCTCTGGAGATGAGCGACAACAACTACGAGCCCCCGAGCTTGCGTTGCACCCGGAGCAGGGCTGCTGCATCAGGCCGTTGGCGCTGCTGATCTGGATGGGGTTGGCGCCGGCACCTGATGAACCACTGTTGATGATGGCGTCTCTGGCGGAGGTGCGCATAGTTATCGCTCCTTAGCACCTTTTGTTCCCTGCGAGGAATCGAAATGACACCCCACGGGGGTATGTAATGCGCCTATCATGTCTTTTGTGAATTGTACACCCTTATCATGAAACAATGTGAGAGGCGCGTTCTGCCCCGGCTCAGCTCCCCCTTTCTTTCCTCACAAGGGCTTGGTGCTCTACCCTGACAGGTCCCGGTCCCCAGGCAGGCTTCAGCCATCGCTGGTATGCCAGGTCGTGATGCCATGGTCAAGGCCAGGAGGTGAGCGGCCCAAGGTCCAGTAAGAGCCCCTAAGTCGTGATGCTCAGGAGGTCCCCTTTAGCGCTCAAGCAGCCTCCGCTGGGCGAGAAAGGAAGGCAACGCCGCCGTGACAGAGTTGCACTAGGCAAGTGTTTGGTGTCACGTTGGTTTATCTTTTGCTGAGGCGTGACTTATCTCGTAGGTTGGAGTAATTCTTCGGTGAGGTGCCGGGCCTACGTGGCGGTAGCTGGGGTGTTGCTGGGCTAGGTCCTCGTGAGCTCCTTCCCTCTTCCCTGCACTTTCCTTCATGCTCTACGTCCTCAGGTCCCGGCACTCGAGCGAGCTCAGCCGCCGCTGGTATGACAGGTCACGATGCCATGGGTCAAGGCTAGGGGGTGAGGGCTGGAGAGCCAGTATGAGCCGATGAGTGGCGATGCTCAGGCGCCCCCCTTTAACGCGTGAGCGGATCGTGCCGGAGAGAGGGAGAGGGAGCTCGTGAAGCCCCCAGCATTACTCCTGAAGCGGGTCCTGCATACCAATCACAAGGGAAAACAAGGTCTGCCATCACGGTTGCCAGCCAACCATTGGTTGCTCCGAGGGAGTGATTGGGGCACTAAGGGCCTGGTGAGGTGGCGCTATGCGGAGCCGCCGCGGCCAGAGCTCGCCCACTCAGATTTGTCAATGTTGCAGGGACGGGCCCATACGCAAGCGCCGTGCCAGAGCGAGCGACTCCAAAGGTAGGTGTCAATCGAGCAGGCGATTACCTCAATCGGTCTAATCACGAAGGAACAAATTCATTTAGATAGATGCAGGAAAAGCAAATGCCACTAGGTCAGGCCTGAGCGGCTTGGGATAATGTAGCCCGAGGGGCGCCCCCAACAAGGTAGGCAAATAACATAAGCAAAATGGATACATGCCGCAGGGACGGACCCACGCAACCTGGGAATGATGCAGCCCTACGGGCGCTCCCAGCTGAAAATGGAACTTTGAAAGATGTCACCTGATACCGTTGGAGATGAAGGAATGCTGAAGCAGTGGACGACGCACGGTGAGGGAGCCGACCCTCACGAGCTCCCGGGACCAGGAGCCTCGGGAGGCTCCGGGTGCGCAGGAGGATCCTCGAGGACCATCTCCATCTCCGCCAGGACCACGCAATGCCTGACCTCCTGAGCCTCCAGAATGCTCCTCAGCAGGCGCTGATGAGCAGCAGCTGCATTCGGCAGGCCGAGAGGCATCCGAACGTAGCTGTGAGGTGGACCCTCGCAACACCCCACACGCGAAGGCCAGAGGCGCTCCTGAGACGCGGCTCGGTTGAGCCCTGGCACATCGATGCAGACGCGCAGCCCACCATCCTGGCCTGGATGGGGGACCATGGCGAGTAAGCGGCGGCTACCGCGCATAACTCTTGACTCCTGCAGCTCTTGAGTGTTTCTCACAATGAACTCCTGAGGGTTTGGCCCTCCTTGCCTCATACTTTCCTAAGGGAAACGTGCTTGGAAGCACGCCTCCAAGTGGTGCCCGAGCACCTCCCTCTTGACCTTGGCAAAGTCGGTGGCCCTCCAGGAGAGAGCCCCCGAGCCTTGCCCGAGGAGGGTGCCGGGCGCGCCTTCCTATGGGACAGAGGGTGGCGCCCCTTGGATGGGCGCGGATCCTGACGCAACGCCTCTGGTGGTGCCTGCCTCCAGTTGGTTTGGGCCAGGCGAAGTCTTCTTCTTCTTAGGGACTGCCTCGGGAAGGCTCCCGCTCCTGTGATCTGGGTCTTCGATTGCCGCGGCTTGGAAGGCACGCTCAAGAGAACACACTACATCCTTTTCGTCACAGGGGACTGTGATGACTTCACCGCTTCCTGGCATCTTGAGTACATTGTAGCCATGGTGAGTCACTGCCATGAATTTGGCCAGGGCTGGGTACCCGAGGATGGCATTGTAAGCAGGCGAATGTGGGCGACGTCGAAGTCAATGAGCTCAGTACGGTAGTTGTTACGCTGCCCAATGGTGACAGGAAGGCGAACCCGCCCTATCGGAACAGTGGAACCATTAGTGACTCCAGAGAAAGGCTTGGTCGGCTGATGCTGATCATATGGCACTTGGAGATTGTTGAACGTTTCGACAGACAGGACGTTGAGTCCTCCTCCACCATCGATGAGGGTCCTGGTGACCTGCACATTGCTGATGACTAGGGAACAAAGCATTGGGAGGACACCGGCCGTTGCTGCGCTCTTGAGCTGATCTGTTGAGCTGAACGTGATAGCGCATGCAGACCACCTGAGAGGGCACGTGGCCTCAAGCTTGGGGAGGACTGCATTCACCTCGCGAGCAAACTACTTGAAGATGCGCTGTGAGGCTGGGGCCTGGGCGCCGCCCAGGATGCAAGCGATTGCGCGCGGCTCCTGGAAGCCCCCATCCCCCTCGTCCTGATGCTGGTCCTCATTTCTCCTTGGCGGTGGCAGCAGAGGAGGGAGGCCTGCATTGCCCTGCGGGAGATCCTCACGAGGTTGATCCCTCCAACCTCCCTCGCAAGGCTGGTCCTGCCAGTGGTCCTCGCGAGGTTGGTCACGCAACCCTTGGTGAGGGCCACGGTCTTCCCATCGTCCTCCACCTCTTCCTCCTCCTCGGCCATAGCCCCGATCGTTGCGCTCGGGGCGTCGGCTGATACGTCCATCTCGCACAGCCTTGAGCTCTTGGCATTCGTTGGTGTTGTGGGTGTGGAGGTCGTGGTACACGCAGTACCGGCTGCCCTTGGATGACTCCGGCTGATCCCTGCCTCGCTTGGTGTCTGGCTCCGCTGCGAGCACAGCCACTCCCTTGCGCTTCACGTCCTTGACCTTGGGCTTCTTCTCTTCCGAATCAGTGGCTGGAAGCTAGAGGAGGGAGAGGCGCCCTTCCTTAGCTCTGGCGCACTTGGTCGCCAAGTTGAACAGCTCCAGAGATGTGCACAGGTCTTCATGGATTGCTAGCTCCTCTTTCATCTTGATGTCACGCATGCCATCGGAGAAGGCTAGGATGATGGCCTCCTCAATCACCCTGGGGATCTTGAGGCGGGCGTTGTTGAAGTGCTGGATGTACTTTTGCAGGGTCTCTCCTAGCTGTTGATTGATGCGATGCAGGTCTCTCATGGCCGGGGGCCGGTCGCGAGTGCCTTGGAAGTTGGCGATGAAGCGAGTGCGCATCTCGTCCCAAGAGCAGATCGTGCCGGGAGGCAGGTTTAGGAGCCAGGTGCGGGTGCCATCCTTGAGCGCCATGGAAAACCAGTTCGCCATGACCTTTTCGTCCCCGTTGGCCGCCTCGATGCCCAGCTCATAGAGCTAGAGGAACTCCGCGGGGTCGGCAGTACCGTCGTAGCAGGGAGGTAGATCTGGCTTGAACTTGCCCGGCCAGGCCACACTTCGCAACTTGGCAGTGAAGGCGCGCCAGCCTGCCGTGGCTACAGGGGGCCTTTGGTGACGAAGGCCTTGATCTTGGAGGTCTCCACGTGCTGCCGCCAGCAGCAGCGCGGGGTCTTGGCATGCCGGAGCAGGAACACGGTCGTGGCATGCTGGCACTGGGAGCACGCGAGCAACTTCTTGAGGGCGAGGGACTTCTTGGCAACTCTTTTCTTGCTGCACGGGCGCTGGACGCGGTGGGTCTCGTCCAGGGGCCGCGTGCCTTGGGGCCAGGGCGCCTTCTTGAGGAGGAGGCGGCGGAGGCGCCTCCGGAGCTGCGTTGCCCGTGCAGGGCGGGGGGCGATGTAGCGAGAGGGACAGCACAGGGGAGCCCCCTACGGCGCTGACGAGCTCGGTGATGCGAGTGAGCCACTCGTTGTAGAGGTCGTCGACGGGGCGGTAGTGCAGGAGCTCATGTGCTAGTAGCAGCGCGGCGTGCGCGTCCGCGGGAGCGCGACGAGCGTGCGACGACGAGCCTGCTGGAGTCGGTGATGGGGTGGCGGTGCGGCCTTCCCGCCGCACCGAGGGATGCAGTGACGACGCCTGCTGCTCGTTCCCTGTCGGGCCAGTGGCGGCGTGGGCGGAAGGCGACGGGGAATGATGGGGAGGCCCGCCGAAGGGGGCCGTCTGGGCGACATGGGCCTCGAGAGCAGCCCGACGCTCGGCGCGGGCTCGGCGAGTGTCAGACATGGGTGCGACGGATGACGTAACGCGAGGCGGCGGAAGAAGGATTCTGGCGCAGCCCTACCTGGCGCGCCAAATGTCGGATTACGTGTTCCGGCAGACCCTTGAGGTTTGAACTCTGGGGTGTGCGCGAAGATCTCTCCCCTACCAACTCACGACTCGAAGCCTCAGAAGGAATCTAAGCTAGGAAGAAGATCACACAAGGGACACGAAGTTTATACTAGTTCGGGCCACTGTTGTGGTGTAATACCCTACTCTAGTTTGTGGTGTGGTGGATTGCCTCAGGGGATGATGATGAACAATACAAAGGAAGAACAGCCTCGCGAGGGGTGTTCTTGAGCTGGTGCGATGAACTGCTCGGGTGAGTTCAGTCGCCTCTTGGATGTCTATTTGATTTCTAGATGCCTTCCTACTGTGGTGGCTAGTCCTATTTATAGAGGGAGGCCTTGGGCCTCTTCCCAAATAATGAGCAGGAAGGGCGCCAACAATTGGCCATTTTGAAGGGGAACATCTAGTACACTTATCCTGACTAAAGTTGGTCTTCGACTGCCAAAGACTCTGACGGTGATGCCGTCCTGGGCTCCTCGATGACCTCCATCCTGCCGCTCCACTGGTCTTGGTCTTGTTGCACCGAAACAGTAACCTTTGCCTGATGCCTTGTCTTGTGCTTTCCCCCTTTGCACCGAAGGGGAAACAAGGACACTGCGTAGGCCGGCGCCCGCCTGGTCTTCGATCGTCATGGCTTGCGTCACGGGCACCTCGTGAGGTACCCTAATAACCCACAAGTATAGGGGATCGCAACAGTTTTCGAGAAGTAAGAGTGTCGAACCCAACGAGGAGCTAAAGGTAGAATAAATATTCCCTCAAGTTCTATCGACCACCGATACAACTCTACGCACGCTTCACGTTCACTTTACCTAGAACAAGTATGAAACTAGAAGTACTTTGTAGGTGTGATAGGATAGATTTGCAAGATAATAAAGAACTCGTAAACATAAACTAGGGGCTGTTTAGATAAAGATGCAATAAAGTAAATATAGCGAGTGCGGAAAAGTGGTGGTAGGAGTTGTGAAATAGCCCCTAAGCAATTGACTACATTACTAGACCGGTAATCACTATTGCAATTCTATTTGAGGGAGGGGCATAAGCTAACATACTTTCTCTACTTGGATCATATGCACTTATTATTGGAACTCTAGCAAGCATCCACAACTACTAAAGATTCATTAAGGTAAAACCCAACCATAGCATTAAAGCATCAAGTCCCCTTTATCCCATACGCAACAATCCCCTTACTCGGGTTTGTGTTTCAGTCACTCACGCCACCCACTATAAGCGAATCATTAACGCATTGCAACACCCTACAGCGGGAATCACTCAGGCTTGCGCGACATGGAGGGCACCATAGGACAGCGCCAATAATTAAACATGCAACTCAAACCAATCATAGCAATTCATCAATCACCGCTAGGACAACGAAAATCTACTCAGACATCATAGGATGGCAACACATCATTGGAAAATAATATGAAGCATAAAGCACCATGTTCAAGTAGAGGGTATAGTGGGATGCGGGAGAGTGGACCACTGAATATAGATGGGGGAAGGAGATGGAGATGTTGGTGAAGATGATGGAGGTGTTGGTGAAGATTGCGGTGATGTTGATGGCCCCCGGCAGCGTTCCGGCGCCACCAGAAGCAAGGGGGAGAGAGCCCCCCATTTTCTTCTTCTTCCTTGACCTCCTCCCTAGATGGGAGAAGGGTTTCACCTCTAGTCCTTGGCTCCCATGGCTTGGGAGGGGCGAGAGCCCCTCCGAGATTGGATCTATCTCTCTGTTTCTATGTTCTCTGATTCTGCCCCTTCACCGTTTCCTTTATATCTGGAGATCCGTAACTCCGATTGGGGTGAATCTTTCACCTAGATTTTTCTCATAAAATTAGCTTTCTCGCGGCAAAAGAAGGGCATCAACCGCCTTACGGGTGTCCCACGAGATTCCAGGGCGCGCCAAGGGGGGGTGGGCGCGCCCCCCTGTCTCGTGGCCAGCCCGGACACCGTTTCGCGTTGATTCTTCTTCCGGAAAATCCCAAATATTCCAAAATAATTCTCCATCCGTTTTTATCCCGTTTGGATTCCGTTTGATATTGGTTTTCTGCGAAACATAAAACATGCAACAGACAGGAACTGGCACTGGGCACTGGATCAATATGTTAGTCCCAAAAGTAATATAAAAAGTTGCCAAAAGTGTATGAAAGTTGAAGAATATTGGCATGGAACAATCAAAAATTATAGATACGACGGAGACGTATCAGCATCCCCAAGCTTAATTCTTGCTCGTCCTTGAGTAGGTAAATGATAAAAAACATAATTTTTGATGTGGAATGCTACCTAGCATAATCTTGATCATATGTCTAATCATGGCATGAATATTAAGACACGAGTGATTCAAAGCAATAGTCTATCATTTAACATAAAAAACGATAATACTTCGAGCGTACCAATAAAGCAATCATGTCTTTTCAAAACAACAAGGCCAAAGCAAGCTTATCCCTACAAAATCATATAGTTTGGCCATGCTTCATTTTTGTCACACAAAAATGCTCCCATCATGCACAACCCCGATGACGAGCCGAGCAATCGGTTCACACTTTTTAACGTGCTTCAGCCTTTTCAACCCTCACGCAATACATGAGCGCAAGCCATGGATATAACACTATAGGTGGAATAGAATATAATGATGGAGGTTATGTGGAGAAGACAAAAAAGGAGAAAGTCTCACATCGACGCGGCTAATCAACAGGCTATGGAGATGCCCATCAATTGATGTCAATGTGAGGAGTAGGGATTGCCATGCAATGGATGCACTAAGAGCTATAAATGTATGAAAGCTCAACAAAAGAAACTAAGTGGGTGTGCATCCAACTTGCTTGCTCATGAAGACCTAGGGCATTTGAGGAAGCCCATCGTTGGAATATACAAGCCAAGTTCTATAATGAAAATTCCCACTAGTATATGAAAGTGACAACATAGGAGACAATCTATATGAAGAACATGGTGCTACTTTGAAGCACAAGTGTGGAAAAAGGATAGTAACATTGCCCCTTTTCTTTTTTTCTTTTTTTTTGTTTTTTTCGGTGGGCTTCTTTTGGCCGCCTTTTTTATTTAGGCTTCTTTGGCCTTTCCTTTTTTTCTTTTTTTTCTTTTTTTCTTTTTTTATGGGGCAATGCTCTAATATGATGATCATCACACTTTTATTTACTTACAACTCAATATTACAACTCGATACTAGAACAAAGATATGACTCTATATGAATGCTTCCGGCAGTGTACCGGGATGTGCAATGATCTAGCATAGCAATGACATCAAAAAATGGACAAGCCATGAAAACATCATGCAAAGCAATATGAAAATAAATGATCAAGTCATGTATATGATGATGATGGAAGTTGCATGGCAATATATCTCGGAATGGCTATGGAAATGCCATAATAGGTAGGTATGGTGGCTGTTTTGAGGAAGATATAATGAGGCTTATGTGTGATAGAGCGTATCATATCACGGGGTTTGGATGCACCGGCGAAGTTTGCACCAACTCTCGAGGTGAGAAAGGGCAATGCACGGTACCGAAGAGGCTAGCAATGATGGAAAGGAAAAAGTGCGTATAATCCATGGACTCACATTAGTCATAAAGAACTCATATACTTATTGCAAAAGTTTATTAGCCCTCGAAGCAAAGTACTACTACGCATGCCCCTAGGGGGATAGATTGGTAGGAAAAGACCATCGCTCGTCCCCGACTGCTGCTCATAAGGAAGACAATCAAAGAAACACACCACACTTCAAATTTGTCACACAACAGTTACCATACGTGCATGCTACGGGACTTGCAAACCTCAACACAAGTGTCTATACAATCCACAACCACCCACTAGCATGACTCTAATATCACCATCTTTATATCGCAAAACTATTGCAAGGAATCAAACATATCATATTCAGCGATCTACAAGTTTATGTAGGATTTTATGATTAACCATGTGAATGAACAATTCCTGTCATCTCTCTAAATAGATATAAGTCAAGCAAGAGAGTTTAATTCTTTCTACAAAAGATATGCCCACGCTCTAACAAGTATAAGTGAAGCAAAAGAGTATTCTATAAATGGCGGTTTTCTATGTGAGGAGAAACAGGCAATCCAGACTTCAAATGATATAAGTGAAGCACATGAAGCATTCTATAAAGCCACACTCAAAAGATATAAGTTAAGTGCAATGAGAATTCTATAAATCAACCAAGGACTATCTCATACCAGCATGGTGCATAAAAGAAAAATGAAAACTAAATGCAAAAGACGCTCCAAGACTTGCACATAATGCATAAACGAAACGAATACGAAAACATACGGATACTTGTTGAAGAAAGAGGGGATGCCTTCCGGGGCATCCCCAAGCTTATACGCTTGAGTCTCCTTGAATATTTACTTGGGGTGCATTGGGAATCCCCAAGCTTGATCTCTTTCCTCTCTTCCTTTTCCTCATATCGAGACCTCCTCGTTTAGACACTTCATCCACACAAAACTTCAACAGAAAACTCGGTAAGATCCGTTAGTATAATAAAGCAAATCACCACTCTAAGTACTGTAGAAAACCAATTTATATCTTGTTTTTGCATTGTGTATACTGTAATATAACTTTTTCATGGCTTAATCCACTGATATACATTGATAGATTCATCAAAACAAGCAAACTATGCATCAAAAACAGAATCTGTCAAAAACAGAACAGTCTGTAGAAATCTGACCATCCACCATACTTATGGTATCCCAAAAATTGTACCAAAATTAGGAAAAATAAACAAGTTGTATATCAATACATTTCAGAAATAATCAGAACCAATTGACGTTCCAGATAAAAATGTAAAATTGCGCACTACAGCCAAAGTTTCTGTCATGCACCGTACAAACCAACAAGCATTGTAAACATCCTAAAGGCAAACCTTGGCACATTATTTTTATAATACAATGGAATTGTACAAGGGGATAATTATTTTTGATGAAAAGTTTCTGTAATCAAGATTCACAAAGTTTCCATGAGCATGAACAAAGTTCAAGGCTAGCTCCCACTCCAACAATGCTTGTCTTCCTCACTTTCACTTTCCTTTTTAAAAAGTTTTAGGTTCCCCTCTTTATTTTTTTGTTTTTAAACTATATAAAAGCACTCAACAGAAATAAATGACTCTTTAAAACTTCCGGGTTGTCTCCCTGGCAGCGCTTTCTTTAAAGCCATTAAGCTAGGCATATAGTGCTCAAGTAATGGATCCACCCGGATCCCAAGGTATATCAAAGCCAATTTTAATTAACAATGATTTGTAATTTAGTAGTGACCACAAAGTAACATATATCATGCAACAACGAAGTCTAACTCTCTTCCTATGCATCGGCATGTCATAAAAGAACAATTCATGCACACAAAGTAAAGGCCAATGCATAGTATAAGCAGTTTCTTGCAATTTTATCATATTGGAAACATAGAGAAGTGGAGATGTAGTTCCTCTCTCATAATAATTGCAAGTAGGAGAAGAAAGCACATGCATATTACATTCATCAAAATTATCATGTGCAATGGTAAAAGGCAACCCATCAATATAATCCTTAATAAGCACAAACTTCTCTGATATAGTGTAGTTTGGAGAATTCAAAAAGATAATAGGACTATCATGCGTGGGTGCAATAGCAAAAATTTCATGTTTAGCATAAGGAACTATAGCAAGTTCATCTCCATAAGCATAATTCATATTGGCATCTTGGCCACAAGCATAGCAAGCATCATCAAAAAGGGATATTTCAAACAAATTCAAGGGATCATAGCAATCATCATAGCAATCATCATAGCAATCATCCTTCGGTAAGCATGAGGGGGGATTAAACAATGTATGAGTTGAAGAGTTACTCTCATTAGAAGGTGGGCACGGGTAGCTAATCCGCTCTTCCTCCATTTGTTCTTCGCTCTCCTCATCATCTTTTTCATCCAATGAGCTCACAGTTTCATCAATTTCTTCATCCATAGCTTCCTTCAAAATATTAGTCTCTTCTTGGACAGCGGATACTTTCTTCATAAAAGCATTAATATAATAATTGTATTCGTAATTTTCATAGCAATATCTAAGTATAGCAAGATTTTCAGGCCTATAACCATCATCATCAAAGCTTCATACTTTTCAAACAAAGCTTCAATTTCATAAGCAGCCTTAAAATCAACAAATTCTTATATTTGTTCCACATCATAGTAATCATATATACCATTAGCATAAGAAGCTAAGGTTTCATTATCATTAAATTTGCATGAAAAGGGAAGGTGTGGAGCCTTCATCCTAGAGCAACAAGTAATATCACATCTCAAGCAGAGATTCCAGGCATACCAACGCAATATAATAAATTGATCCCATAATAGTTTCCCTTTTTGTGTCGAGCGATAATCCCTAAAGTATTCACGTTGATCCAACGTGTCTCCCATTATAAAGTTGAATGGGGTTTTCTCAGGATTATCAAAGTAGTACATAATATCTCTCACATAATGAGAGTCGGGGGTTTTAGGAGTAACCCATCTACATGAGTAGCAAGTACATCTATTTTTTTGGTATTTTGCGTTCCATATCCATAACTAAAGATAGAGAACAACTAATAACAGCAAATAAAAATTACTTAGTGATAAAGCAAACAAGCACACACGAGAATATTCACCCCACGCTATGACTCCCCGGCAACGGCGCCAGAAAAAGGTCTTGATAACCCACAAGTGTAGGGGATCGCAACAGTTTTTGATAAGCAAGAGTGTCGAACCCAACGAGGAGCTAAAGGTAGAATAAATATTCCCTCAAGTTCTATCAACCACCGATACAACTCTACGCATGCTTGACGTTCGCTTTACCTAGAACAAGTATGAAACTAGAAGTACTTTGTAGGTGTGATAGGATAGGTTTGCAAGATAATAAAGAACTCGTAAACATAAACTAGGGGCTGTTTAGATAAAGATGCAATAAAGTAAATATAGTGAGTATGGAAAAGTGGTGGTAGGAGTTGTGAAATTGTCCCTAAGCAATTGACTATGTTACTAGACCGATAATCACTATTGCAATTCTATTTGAGGGAGAGGCATAAGCTAACGTACTTTCTCTACTTGGATCATATGCACTTATGATTGGAACTCTAGCAAGCATCCGCAACTACTAAATATTCATTAAGATAAAACCCAACCATAGCATTAAAGCATCAAGTCCCCTTTATCCCATACGCAACAATCCCCTTACTCGGGTTTGTGTTTCAGTCACTCACGCAACCCACTATAAGCGAATCATGAATGCATTGCAACACCCTACAACGGGAATCCCTCACGCTTGCGTGACACGGAGGTCACCATAGGACAGCACCAATAATAAAACATGCAACTCAAACCAATCATAGCAATTCATCAATCACCACTAGGACAACGAAAATCTACTCAGACATCATAGGATGACAACACATCATTGGAAAATAATATGAAGCATAAAGCACCATGTTTAAGTAGAGAGTACAGCGGGATGCGGGAGAGTGGACCGCTGAATATAGATGGGGGAAGGTGATGGAGATGTTGGTGAAGATGATGGAGGTGTTGGTGAAGATCGCGGTGATGATGATGGCCCTCGGCAGCAATCCGGCGCCACCGGAAGGAAGGGGGAGAGAGCCCCCCTTCTTCTTCTTCTTCCTTGACCTCCTCCCTAGATGGGAGAAGGGTTTCCCCTCTGGTCCTTGGCTCCCATGGCTTGGGAGGGTCGAGAGCCCCTCCGAGATTGGATCTATCTCTCTGTTTCTGCGTTCTCTGATTCTGACCCTTCACCGTTTCCTTTATATCTGGAGATCCGTAACTCCGATTGGGGTGAATCTTTCACCCAGATTTTTCTCGTAAAATTAGCTTTCTTGCGGCAAAAGAAGGGCATCAACCGCCTTACGGGTGGCCCACGAGAGTCCAGGGCGCGCCCGGGGGGGAGGGCGCGCCCCCTGTCTCGTGGCCATCCCGGACACCGTTTCGCGTTGATTCTTCCTCCGAAAAATCCCAAATATTCCAAAATAATTATCCATCCGTTTTTAACCCGTTTGGATTCCGTTTGATATTGGTTTTCTGCGAAACATAAAACATGCAACAAACAGGAACTGGCACTAGGCACTGGATCAATATGTTAGACCCAAAAGTAATATAAAAAGTTGCCAAAAGTGTGTGAAAGTTGAAGAATATTCGCATGGAACAATAAAAAGTTATAGATACGACAGAGATGTATCATACCCTGCCTTGATCTCTCCGCCTCCTCGCGAGCCTTCCTGATGAGGCTGCTCCTGAGGAAGCTTCCTGTCATCCGCCCCGCGAGGCTTGGCCCCTCGCGAGGGTCTTGAGCTTGAGCCGATGAAGCTGGGCTGCACTGGGCCTCCGCTTGAGCCACGCCGCAGGCCGCAGGCAGGCAAGTCTGGGGACCCCCGTTCCCAGAACGCCGACAACGACTTAAAGGTGCCTTATCATAAGTGACTGATGCGGGATATGCAACAACAGTAGTCTGATGTAAGAACATGGTGTGATCAGATATAGTATGTTCTAGAAACAGGAACACATGTCATATTCACTGGCATTATGTGTAAAGTAAGCAGATACAATTCAAAAAAGTTAGAAGCAATACAAGCTAGACATCATACGCAACATGCAACCACATATAATAGTGCCAAGTTAGAGCAAACACCTGTGATGGTGGAGTAGGGGAGATGTGATCATCATCTACACAGCTATGTCGACTGTCTAGCCTTGCGTTGTCTTGTGAATCTTGTTGGGAGGATGGCGGAGTAGAATCTATAGAGAACCTCCATTTCAGTTGCTCGAAAGGACCACCATCATCCAATGCCTTGCCAATTTCCTTCAGCTTTATTGATTTTGCATTGTCAGGTCAAACCGACAAGAAAAAGGAATATAATTCGCTCTTCAAAACTCATTCATGCATGATATTGATGAACACTACTCTGATGAAAGGCAAAGTCATGATACGAGGATGGAATATGTACAAAAAACTGGATGGCTTGACATATCCACACCTATGATGTGGTAAATAAGTAGAAGGCACTTCAACAAATTAGAAGCACTACAAACTAGACACCATATGGAAGGTGCAATCAATATCACTCTGCCAAGTTAAAACTGTCTCGTCATAGGTGGCGTTCATCAAACTAGAAGCAATACATGCTAGAAATCATATTCAAGACGCAAACCAATATCAAACTACCAACTTAAAGGTGTCCCATCATAAGTGACTGATGCAGGATACACAAGAAGAGTAGTTTCATGTAAGAACATGGTGTGATAGACAAATATAGTATGTACCAAAAACAGGAAAGCGTGTCATATTCACATGTATCATGTGTAAGCTAAGCAGATGCAGTTGACACTAATTAGGAGAAATACAAGCTAGACACCATATGCAACATGCAACCAGATATCACACTGCCAAGTTAGAGCAAGCACCTTGGATGGTGGAATAGGGGAGCGGAGATTTGGACCTTGTAATGCACTAGCAGTACAAGGAGAATCGGTACAGATGCTCCGTTTACGTTGGTGCAGAGGACCACCATAATCACCTTCCTTCCTCTTTCTTGATTTTGCCTTGTCAAGTCAAACCCACAAGAAAAAGGAATAAAATTTTCTCTCCAGAACTCATTGATGCATGATACTGGCGAACACTACTTTCATGTAAGGCAGCCGCATGATAGGAGGATGGAATATGTATGAAAAACAGGACGGCATGACATATTGACATGTATGATGTATAAAGTGTAAACTAAGCACAAGGTGTTTGAACATGTTAGAATCAATGCAAGCTAGAAACCATATGAAAGATGAAACCAATATCACTCTGCTAAATGAAAAGGGTGCCCTAACCAATGTATTTGACCAAATTACAAGCAATACATGGCAATGGGCTAGAAATAATATGCAATATGCAACAAATAAAGGTGACTCATCGTAAGTGACTGATGCAGGATAAAGAAGAGAGGTTGTAACGCCCCGGTTTCGTTGCGCCAGGTGTCTGCCAGTTATTCACTGTTGTTGCCATGTCATTGGCTTGCGTGTTGCATTTTGCCATGTCATCATCTGCATTTCATCTGCATGTTTTTCAAAACTTGCATCCGTTCGGGTTCTCCCGGTTCTCTCCGTTGTCCGTTCAGAGTCCAGACCACACTCGCACGCGCCCGCGGCACCTCCAAAAATATTATTTTATAAGTGGCATAAGAATGTTCTCGGAATGGGTTGCAACTTGTCGTGCGGTCTTATTATAGTGTAGGCAGAGCGCCTGCCAAGTTTCATCGCATTCAGAGTCCATTTGATAGCCCAACTGTTATATTTGTAACCGCGATATAGTCGGTATATTCGTCGGGTGTTTTCGGTATCCGGAAACCGTGCCGGGCCGCACTTCATCCCTCTCTTCTCAGCCCAAGGCATTCTACACAGCCCACCTAGGCCTGCCAACCCCCCCTCCTTTCCTGATTGTCGGATCGCGATCAGAGGCTCCGAAACGCTCCTAAAAACGCCCCAAACCCTAAAACCCTAGCTCCTATCTATTTATAGACGCTTCCCCTGCCATTTCTGGCCTTCTCCTTCCTTCCCCCCCTCGGGATCCACGCCGGCCCGCTCCTCCGCCGCCACTTGGTGCACCGCCAATCACCAGCCACCACCCAGCGCCGCCGCCAGGTCAGCGGAGATGTCCCCGCGCCCAGTCCCCGTTCGCCACGTGTCCCCTGGCGGTTTCCCCCCGCCGTGGCCCGCCCAGGCCCGGGCCAGGCCCGCAAAGCCCATCGGGGCCCGCGCCCGAGCCCGCGCGCCCGAGCGCGCGT
>NC_057813.1:291124606-291129473 GCF_018294505.1 Triticum aestivum | reverse complement strand
CATCTCCGCCGCCCGGTCGCCGGACCTCGCCGCCCCGCCCCTCCGGCGTCTCGCGCTTCCTCGTCCCCATCGCCGTAGATGAGTCTCGCCACCGCGCCTTCGCTCTCCCTCTCTCTCCCCGCCCTGCCTTACTCTCTCTCCCCCGCAGGTCTCCGCCGCTGTGGAGCGCGTTGGAGCTCCGCCGCCCCGTCTCCGGTCGTCGCCCGCTCCCCCTGGAGGCAGTCGCCCCTCGCCGGCGCTCCCCCGCAGCCGGATCCGGTGACCCCTCGCCGAGATCCGCCTCCGCCCGTCGCCAGCCACCCTCCGTTCATCGTCGCGGCGCGCCGCCGCAGCGGATCGGGAGGAGCCCGATCCAGCTCGTCCAGCTCGCCATTGACCGGGCCTCCATCGCCCCGTGGGCCCCCGCGGCCTCCCACGGCCCAGATCCGGCCTGGCCAACCTCCTCCCCAGCCTAGCTCGCCAGCCGGCCTGCCCCGGCCTCTCCACTTCTGGGCTCAGCCCAATGGGTGAGCAACCCCCGCGAAATCCCGCCCGTGCGTAGTATAGCTAAGTCGCGCTCACATATTTTTTCCTGAAAACGACTAAGTCCCCAGATCTGCAGTAATAATCATGCCATGTTCATCATGCTGTAACTCTGAATCCGTAGCTCCGTTTTGTGCGTGTAATATGTAAAATTGTTCGTCTCGACGATTACATCATTTCATTCCATTGCATCATATTTATTTGGGGTCATCTTGATGCCCGAATCATCGTTGTAAGAGTGCTTCATGATGTTTTCTGCTGTCTGTTAACAGAACGAGCTCATTTGTCATTTTTGCCATGATTGATGTGTGCATCCTATGAGGTTGATGTCTTCATGTGTTTTAAACTATGCCATGTCTTCTTTACAGATGTGCTTTCCATGTATTTTTGTGATCAATGTGGTGACTAGAACAAGCATGCAAACTAGGCATCGTGATGTTGCTGATTTTAGTCCCTGTTCTGCTGTAATTTTGATGCCATGTAAACTTGATGCTACAGAGAGATCCATGCATATTTTGAGATACTTCAGTAAGGATGTTTTGAACATATGGTTATTGTCTATCCATTATTGGCCCTGGTTGCAATTATGGAGTAGTCTAGCATGTCATTTGAGTGCTCTACTTTTGCTTCACAATGTTTCCTGGCAGATTGTTTACATGTTATTCAATTTGGCCAAGCTTGTTGTAGTCGATCCTTGCATGCTTTGGACTTGTTCTTGACTTGGTTTGTTTCACAAACATGTCTTCTTGATGATGCTATGTTTATCTTGCCATGCAATGACTTGTGGTGAGTGTATCGAGCTTGTTAAGTAGTGTACATGATGTTTCTGTTTTGCTAGGCTGAATCTGTTATTTCGTGATGCTATATAAACATGTTGCTACTAATCATTATATGCATAATCTGGAGATGTTCTATAAACATGTTTTGATCTACATGTCATCCTCTATCCAGTCATGCCCCTGGTTTCATTTATAGCTTGCTGTAGCTTGTTCATATCTTGCTCCAAAGTTGCTTCATAATGTTGCTGCCAGCCTGTTAACATTAAGTTCAGTTGTTTCCATGTGTTCTCCTAGTGATCCATGCACCCTATGAACTTGCTATTGCCATGCTTAGCTTCACAAACATGCCTTCTTACTGTTGGTTGGCTTGCCATGCCATGTATTGCTCTGTAGTGAGTTGCACAAGCTCATCTACATGCCTTCATAATTCTGTTTCTGCCATGTTTGAATATGTATTATAACTTGGTATCTTTACGTGAATGCCATCATATTTTCTGATCCTTTTTGGCTTATGGTCAGTAAGGGACTCTTGTTCTATGCAATTAGTAGATTCATGCCATGCCTTTGTTTGCCATGATAAGTTCCTGTAACATGTTGTTTGATAGCTCTGAACATTGCATCGTGATGTTATTTTCTGCAAAGTCTGAAATTGTTATAACTTGCAATCTTACCATGTGTGTTTGAGCATGTTCTAGTGATTTCTGGAGATAGCTTAGTGTTCATGTTTTGTTATGCTTTACCTGTACATCATGCCCATGTCTTTTGTTATTATGTTGAGGTGTTGTAGCATGTTGTTTTGATGCTTGCAATATGCCTAGTTGCTGTTTTGGACAGCTTGTCCTTTAAACTTGTTCCATGTGTGTGTGTTGAACCGTTGCTCCGTTTTGAGTGTGCTCTATATGAAACTTGTTTAGGTTTGCATGTAGCTTCATATTATCATGTTGCATTCATGTTTTGAGGTGTTTGCTTGATGTTTGTATGCATTTTGCATCAATGCCATGTTTAACTTGTTTTGCTCATATCTTCTAGGCCGTAGCTCCGAACTAAATGAACTTCATATGTAACTTGACTAGAACCTCGTGTAGATCATCTTTGTGCATCTTAACTTGCTGTTTAACAACTTGAACATAAGGTTTATTCAGATCTGGACCAATTTCGAAATATGCATATGAGGACTTACCGGAATTGTTATATGTTGTTCCCGGCCTCATTTAAACTTGCCTTGATGTGTTGCTCTTGTTTGCATCATCTCTTGCCATGAGTAGCTTCATGTAGCCTTGTCATGCATCATTCTTGTTGTGCATCATGCCTTGTATATGTGTGGTGTGTTTACTATGTTGTGTGCTTCTTTTCGATAGTTCCTGTTTCGTTGCGATCGTGAGGATTCGTTCGTCTACGCTTGGTTCGGCTTCATCCGTTCGTCTTCTTCATGGACTCGTTCTTCTTCCTTGCGGGATTTCAGGCAAGATGAACGCTACCCTGGATCTCACTACTATCATTGCTATGCTAGTTGTTTCGTTCTATCGCTATGCTGCGCTACCTATCACCTGTTTATCAAGCCATCCCAAATTTCCATGAACCTCTAACATTTGACACCTTTCCTATGCAAACCATTGATTGGCTATGTTACCGCTTTTCTTAGCCCTCTTATAGTGTTGCTAGTTGCAGGTGAAGTTGAAGATTGCTCCATGGTGGACAGGATTTTGGTTGGGATATCACAATATCTCTTATATTATTAATGCATCTATATACTTGGTAAAGGGTGGAAGACTCGGCCTTATGCCTGGTGTTTTGTTCCACTCTTGCCGCCCTAGTTTCCGTCATACCGGTGTTATGTTCCCGGATTTTGCGTTCCTTACGCGGTCGGGTGATTTATGGGACCCCTTGACAGTTCGCTTTGAATAAAACTCCTCCAGCAAGGCCCAACCTTTGTTTTACCATTTGCCTCACCACCACATATCCCTTTCCCTTGGGTCGGCCAACCCAAGGGTCATCTTTATTTTAGCCCCCCCCCCGGGCCAGTGCTTGTCTAAGTGTTGGTCCGAACCGGGCAGACTGCGGGGCCACCTCGGGGCAACTGGAGGGCTGGTTTTACTCGTAGGCTGACCCATCCGGTGTTGCCCTGAGAACGAGATATGTGCAGCTCCTATCGGGATTGTCGGCGCATCGGGCGGCTTTGCTGGTCTTGTTTTACCATTGTCGAAATGTCTTGTAAACCGGGATTCCGAGTCTGATCGGGTCTTCTTGAGAGAAGGTCTATTCCTTCGTTGATCGCGAGAGCTTGTCATGGGCTAAGTTGGGACACCCGTGCAGGGTATAATCTTTCGAAAGGCGTGCCTACGGTTATAGGTAGATGGTAATTTGTTAATGTCCGGTTGTAGATAACTTGACACCAGATCCGAATTAAAACGCATCAACCGTGTGTGTAGCCGTGATGGTCTCTTTTCGGCGGAGTCCGGGAAGTGAACACGGTTTCTGGGTTATGTTTGACGTAAGTAGGAGTCCAGGATCACTTCTTGATCATTGCTAGTTTCACAACCGTTCTGCTTGCTCTCTTCTCGCTCTTATTTGCGTATGTTAGCCACCATATCATGCTTAGTCGCTGCTGCAGCCTCACCACTTTACCCCTTCCTTTCCTATTAAGCTTTGCTAGTCTTGATACCCATGGTAATGGGATTGCTGAGTCCTCGTGGCTCACAGATTACTACAACAATAGTTGCAGGTACAGGTTGTGCGATGATCATGACACGAGAGCGATGCTTGCTTGAGTTGAGTTCTTCTACGTCTTCTTCGATCAGGGGATAGGTTCCAGGTCGGCAGCCTGGGCTAGCGGGGTGGATGTCGTTTGAGTTTCTGTTTGTGATTCATCCGTAGACGGATGAAGCTCTGATGTATTGTGATGTTGTATTCGTGTGGCTTTGTATGCCTTATGTATGTATCCCTACCTATTATGTAATGTTGATGTAATGATATCCACCTTGCAAAAGCGTTTCAATATGCGGGTCTATCCTTGGTGGGACCATCGAGTTCCTTTTGGATAGGGTCGCATATTGGGCGTGACAAGTTGGTATCAGAGCCTCGACCGACCCTAGGAGCCCCCTTGATTGATCGTGTAGTTTGGCCGTTGTTGAGTCTAGAAGAAAACTGTTTTTAGAGTCTAGTTATATCGGAGAGTAGGAATTCCTTTTACTCCTCAGCCCCTTCATCGCTCTGGTAAGGAATCTTGACGTAGGTGTTTTGAATTACTCCTCTTCCCCTTCAAATTTTTCTTTAGGTTCATGCAGTTGGTTTTCCGATCATTGTTCCTCAGCTCTTTTCATCCGGTGCATTTCTCGTCAAGTTGACTCGAGCCTCTTCATCATTGAGTTCAATCCTCAGTTGTTTTCTTTTCCCACCCGCCCACCCTTTTCATCTCGGAACCGGAGTCCGTAATCGAGTATCCATGCTACTCGTGCAAAGCCTTTGCTTTCTTTCCTTAATGATATCAACCGGTGTTTTCTCTTCAAGTTATTCGTCGCTTCCCTTTCTAAGTTGCTTTTGTTTTCCCGCCCTCCCACCCTTTTCTT
>NC_057813.1:291122068-291124386 GCF_018294505.1 Triticum aestivum | reverse complement strand
CTCTTTCGACCATCAATTCCATTTGTGTGGAGCCTCTTCAGTCTTCCCTCAATCATTTCAACCGGTGAATTCTCGTCTCGGTGGACATTCTTCATCTCTTTTTCTTCTCCGGTGGATTCAATTCAAGTTTTTCAGGTTGATCATATTCTCTTCCTTCGATCAAGTGTTTTCCCTGCTCGTTCACCTCTCGCCAGTTTGTCCTTCCGGAGCGTTCAAGACATCTCACGAGATTCGTCTGTGTTCGAATTAATTCGAGGTTGTCACCTCATTCAAATATTTCTATTGTTCCGGTGCATCTTCTATCTGTTCTTCAATCCTTTCCAACGGTGTTCTATTTTAGTGGGCCCTAACCCACAGGTCTTTTCCAGGATCTTACCTAACTCTTCTAATTCCCCCGGAGTTGTTCTCAATTATTTTCAAGTGTGACGTAAGAATGGATTTTATCAGTCACATGCCTTGTCAAGATCGATTTCAAATCATTTCATTGTTGGCTCAACCTCTCTGCTTTTCATTCTCCCGGAGTACCTCAGTAATTTTGGTGATGTTTCTCGTTGTCATTTGAAGACCGAAGAAGAGTTTTTTTCCTCTAAATCTTGCCCGTTCTCTCGAAGTTTCATGGTTCTAGCTTCATGTTATCAGTCTCGAATTATTCCATTTGTCAGATATTCTTTTCTTACCCATCCGGAGTATGTCAGAAGTTGTTTTCCCATTTCTTTTCACCGAGGCCATCATCCCAGTTATCATTCTCTATTTATCCCGGCGTTTTGCTCAAGTGTTTGTTAATCAGCTCATGATCTCTTCGTTCTTTTGCATCTAAATCCCCTCTAGCATATTTGTTCTCCTAATTCTTCCCGGTGATTCATTCTCTTTCATTAGTCATTTTTGAGTTCTTACGGTGGTTCGTTCAAGATTCTTTTCTTTGATTATCATTTCAATCCATTCGTTCTTTCAATCCTACCGGTGGTTCATGAAGACCTTCTCAAGTTTTGTGCTATCCCTTCTCTATCCTTTTTCAAGAAGAATAAGTAGTATGCCAAATCCATTGTTGGTCATCAATTTAATTTGATGAAGGATAAGCATACAATAAATCTTATTTTATTCCATCCAAGTAATTAATCCCTTCCTTCAGAGTTTGTTCTTGATGAATAAATTCTAGTTCCAAGTGTTTTCATCTTTTCTTTTCCGGAGTTCAATTTTTCCTCGGCTATTTTGTCGGAACCTCCATTTAAATCATCGCAAGGCTCATCTTATTCTTTCATCCTTCAATTCTATCTCATCATCCTTTTTGTACCGGAGTTCTTCATGTTGGATCTTCATGATTTAATTCATTCTTCAAGAGTTCATCAAGATTTTGTTGGTGGAGTTCAAGTATCCTTTTCTTCTCGCGTCTTGAAGTGCAATTAATTCTCCGTATTCTTTTGAAGTGGAGTTTTGCAGTTCTTCGTTCTTCTCAGATATTCAACTCCGTTCAATCCTTCCTTCTAAGTTCTTTTCATTCAACTCTTCCAATTCTTCCGGAGGTTTTGTGTCATGTCTTCATCAAGTATCATTCCATCCTCTCTAGTTCTTATTCTAGCCTTTACTTGTTCAGCCGGAGTTCTGCCTAAATCCTTTCAGTCTTATTCGTTTCTTATCTCAGCTTTTGATTATCGTCATCCTCGTTGTTCCTCTTTTCCTTCTCGAGTGCTCTCGATTCTTTGTTCTTGAACTCTTGTTTCACCTCATCCCTTTTCCCTTCCGTCTCGGTCCTAAGATCTCGGGACGAGATCTCTTGTTAGTGGAGGAGTGTTGTAACGCCCCGGTTTCGTTGCGCCAGGTGTCTACCAGTTATTCGCCATTGTTGCCATGTCATTGGCTTGCGTGTTGCATTTTTCCATGTCATCATCTGCATTTCATCTGCATGTTTTTTGAAACTTGCATCCGTTCAGGTTCTCCCGGTTCTCTCCGTTGTCCGTTTGGAGTCCAGACCACACTCGCACGCGCCCGCGGCACCTCCGAAATATTATTTTATAAGTGGCATAAAAATGTTCTCGGAATGGGTTGCAACTTGTCGTGCGGTCTTATTATAGTGTAGGCAGAGCGCCTGCCAAGTTTCATCGCATTCGGAGTCCATTTGATAGCCCAACTGTTATATTTGTAACCGCGATATAGTCGGTATATTCGTCGGATGTTTTCGGTATCCGGAAACCATGCCGGGCCGCACTTCATCCCTCTCTTCTCAGCCCAAGGCATTCTACACAGCCCACCTAGGCCTGCCAACCCCCCCCCCCTCCTTTCCTGATCGTCGGATCGCGATCAGAGGCTCCGAAACGCTCCTA
>NC_057813.1:291118129-291121479 GCF_018294505.1 Triticum aestivum | reverse complement strand
GCCTCTTGCTCCCCGCCCCGCAGGCGCCCGACTCCATCTCCGCCGCCCGGTCGCCGGACATCGCCACCGCGCCCCTCCGGCGTCTCACGCTTCCTCGTCCCCGTCGCCACAGAAGAGTCTCGCCACCGCGCCTCCGCTCTCCCTCTCTCTCCCCGCCCTACCTTACTCTCTCTCCCCCGCAGGTCTCCACCGCCGTGGAGCGCGCTGGAGCTCCGCCGCCCCGTTTCCGGTCGTCGCCTGCTCCCCCTGGAGGCAGTCGCCCCTCGCCAGCGCTTTCCCGCAGCCGGATCCGGTGACCCCTCGCCGAGATCCGCCTCTGCCCGTCGCCGGCCACCCTCCGTTCATCGTCGCGGCACGCCGCCGCAGCGGATCGGGAGGAGCCCGATCCAGCTCGTCCCGCTCGCTGTTGACCGGGCCTCCATCGCCCCGTGGGCCCCCGCGGCCTCCCACGGCCCAGATCCGGCCTGGCCAACCTCCTCCCCAGCCCAGCTCGCCAGCCGGCCTGCCCCGACCTCTCCACTTCTGGGCTCAGCCCAATGGGTGAGCAACCCCCACGAAATCCCGCCCGTGCGTAGTATAGCTAAGTCGCGCTCACATATTTTTGCCTGAAAACGACCAAGTCCCCAGATCTCCAGTAATAATAATGCCATGTTCATCATGCTGTAACTCTGCATCCGTAGCTCCGTTTCGTGCGTGTAATATGTCAAATTGTTCGCCTCGACGAGTACATCATTTCATGCCATTGAATCATATTCATTTGAGGTCATATTGATTCCCGAATCATCGTTGTAAGAGTGTTTCATGATGTTTTCTGCTGTCTGTTAACAGAACGAGCTCATTTGTCATTTTTGCCATGATTGATGTGTGCATCCTATGAGGTTGATGTCTTCATGTGTTTTAAACTATGCCATGTCTTCTTTACAGAGGTGCTTGCCATGTATTTTTTTGATCAATGTGGTGACTAGCACAAGCATGCAAACTAGGCATCGTGATGTTGCTGATTTTAGTCCCTGTTCTGCTGTAATTTTGATGCCATGTAAACTTGATGCTACAGAGTGATCCATGCATATTTTGAGATACTTCAGTAAGGATGTTTTGAACATATGATTATTGTCTATCCATTCCTGGCCCTGGTTGCAATTATGGAGTAGTCTAGCATGTCATTTGAGTGCTCTACTTTTGCTTCAAAATGTTTTCTGGCAGATTGTTTACATGTTATTCAATTTGGCCAAGCTTGTTGTAGTTGATCCTTCCATGCTTTGGACTTGTTCTTGACTTGGTTTGTTTCACAAACATGTCTTCTTGCTGATGCTATGCTTATCTTTTCATGCAATGACTTGTGGTAAGTGTATCGAGCTTGTTAAGTAATGTACATGATGTTGCTGTTTTGCTAGGCTGAATCTGTTATTTCGTGATGCTATATAAACATGTTGCTACTAATCATTCTATGCATAATCTGGAGATGTTCTATAAACATGTTTTGATCTACATGTCATCCTCTATCCATTCATGCCCCTGGTTGCATTTATAGCTTGCTGTAGCTTGTTCATATCTTGCTCCAAAGTTGCTTCATAATGTTGCTGCCAGCCTGTTAACATTAAGTTCAGTTGTTTCCATGTGTTTTGTTAGTGATCCATGCACCCTATGAACTTGCTATTGCCATGCTTAGCTTCACAAACATGCCTTCTTACCGTTGGTTGCCTTGCCATGCCATTAATTGCTCTGTAGTGAGTTGCACAAGCTCATCTACATGCCTTCATAATTCTGTTTCTGCCATGTTTGAATCCGTATTATAACTTGCTATGTTTACGTGAGTGCCATCATATTTTCTGATTCTTTTTGGCTTATGGTCAGTAAGGGACTCTTGTTTTATGCAATTAGTAGATTCATGCCATGCCTTTGTTTGTCATGATAATTTCCTGTAACATGTTGTTTGATAGCTCTGAACATTGCATCGTGATGTTACTTTCTGCAAAGTCTGAAATTGTTATAACTTGCAATCTTACCATGTGTGTTTGAGCATGTTCTAGTGATTTCTAGAGATAGCTCAGTGTTCCTGTTTTGTTATGCTTTACCTGTACATCATGCCCATGCCTTTTGTCATTATATTGAGGTGCTGTAGCATGTTGTTTTGATGCTTGCAATATGCCTAGTTGCTGTTTTGGACAGCTTGTCCTTTAAACTTGTTCCATGTGTGTGTGTTGAACCGTTGCTCCGTTTTGAGTGTGCTCTATATGAAACTTGTTTAGTTTTGCATGTAGCTTCATATTATCATGTTGCATTCATGTTTTGAGGTGTTTGCTTGATGTTTGTATGCATTTTGCATCAATGACATGTTTAACTTGTTTTGCTCATATCTTCTAGGCCGTAGCTCCGAACTAAATGAACTTCATATGTAACTTGACTAGAATCTCGTGTACATCATCTTTGTGCATCTTAACTTGTTGTTTAACAACTTGAACATAAGGTTTATTCAGATCTTGACCAATTTCGAAATATGCATATGAGGACTTACCGGAATTGTTATATGTTGTTCCCGGCCTCATTTAAACTTGCCTTGATGTGTTGCTCTTGTTTGCATCATATCTTGCCATGAGTAGCTTCATGTAGCCTTGTCATGCATCATGATTGTTGTGCATCATGCCTTGTATATGTGTGGTGTGTTTACTATGTTGTGTGCCTCTTTTCGATAGTTCCTGTTTCATTGCGATCGTGAGGATTCGTTCGTCTACGCTTGGTTCGGCTTCATCCGTTCGTCTTCTTCATGGACTCGTTCTTCTTCCTTGCGGGATTTTAGGCAAGATGAATGCTACCCTGGATCTCACTAATATCATTGCTATGCTAGTTGTTTCGTTCTATCGCTATGCTGTGCTACCTATCACATGTTTATCAAGCCATCCCAAATTGCCATGAACCTCTAACCTTTGACACCTTTCCTATGCAAACCATTGATTGGCTATGTTACCGCTTTGCTTAGCCCTCTTATAGCGTTGCTAGTTGCAGGTGAAGTTGAAGATTGCTCCATGGTGGACAGGATTTTGGTTGGGATATCACAATATCTCTTATATTATTAATGCATCTATATACTTGGTAAAGGGTGGAAGACTCGGCCTTATGCCTGGTGTTTTGTTCCACTCTTGCCGCCCTAGTTTCCATCATACCGGTGTTATATTCCCGGATTTTGCATTCCTTACGCGGTCGGGTGATTTATGGGACCCCCTTGACAGTTCGCTTTGAATAAAACTCCTCCAGCAAGGCCCAACCTTGGTTTTACCATTTGCCTCACCACCACCTATCCCTTTCCCTTGGGTCGGCCAACCCAAGGGTCATCTTTATTTTAGCCCCCCCCC
>NC_057813.1:291100340-291117744 GCF_018294505.1 Triticum aestivum | reverse complement strand
GAACCGGGCAGACTGCGGGGCCACCTCGGGGCAACTCGAGGGCTGGTTTTACTCGTAGGCTGACCCATCCGGTGTTGCCCTGAGAACGAGATATGTGCAGCTCCTATCGGGATTGTCGGCGCATCGGGCGGCTTTACTGGTCTTGTTTTACCATTGTCAAAATGTCTTGTAAACCGGGATTCCGAGTCTAATCGGGTCTTCCTGGGAGAAGGTCTATTCCTTTGTTGATCGCGAGAGCTTGTCATGGGCTAAGTTGGGACACCCCTGCAGGGTATAATCTTTCGAAAGTCGTGCCTGCGGTTATAGGCAGATGGGAATTTGTTAATGTCCGGTTGTAGATAACTTGACACTAGATCCGAATTAAAATGCATCAATCGTGTGTGTAGCCGTGATGGTCTCTTTTCGGCGGAGTCCGGGAAGTAAACACAGTTTCTGGGTTATGTTTGACGTAAGTAGGAGTTCAGGATCACTTCTTGATCATTGCTAGTTTCACAACCGTTCTGCTTGCTCTCTTCTCGCTCTTATTTGCGTATGTTAGCCACCATATCATGCTTAGTCGCTGCTGCAGCCTCACCACTTTACCCCTTCCTTTCCTATTAAGCTTTGCTAGTCTTGATACCCATGGTAATGGGATTGCTGAGTCCTCGTGGCTCACAGATTACTACAACAATAGTTGCAGGTACAGGTTGTGCGATGATCATGACGCGAGAGTGATGCTTGCTTGCGTTGAGTTCTTCTACGTCTTCTTCGATCAGGGGATAGGTTCCAGGTCGGCAGCCTGGGCTAGCGGGGTGGATGTCGTTTGAGTTTCTGTTTGTGATTCATCTGTAGACGGATGAAGCTCTGATGTATTGTGATGTTGTATTCGTGTGGCTTTGTATGCCTTATGTATGTATCCCTACCTATTATGTAATGTTGATGTAATGATATCCACCTTGCAAAAGCGTTTCAATATGTGGGTCTATCCTTGGTGGGACCATCGAGTTCCTTTTGGATAGGGTCGCATATTGGGCGTGACAGAGGTAGTTTCATGTAAGAACAAGGTTAACACATAGATGTAGTGTGTACCAAAAATAGGAAGGCATGTCATATTATAATGTGTAAACTAAGCAGATGCAATTTACCCTAATTAGAAGCATTACAAGCTAGAAACCGTATGCAACATGCAACCACATATCACACTGCGAAGTTAGAGCAAGCACCTATGATGGTGGTGTAGGGGAAGTGCGGTCTACAAGTACAGAGCTACGTTCAATATCTTTATTTAGGCTTGTTGTTTCTTGAGAATCATGTGGAGAGGATGAAACTGCATTCTTTATAAGAGTAGCGCGTCTCATACTAACCCATGGGCGTGACTATCTCATCATAAGCGATAGATGCAGGATACACAAGAACAGTAGTTTGATGTAAGAACATGGTGTGATAGGCAGATGTAGTATGTACCAAAAACAGGAAGGCGTGTCATATTCACATGTATCATGTGTAAGCTAAGGAGATGCAATTTAACAAATTAGGAGCAATACAAGCTAGGCACCATATGCAACATGCAACCAGATATCACACTGCCATGTGAGAGAAAGCACCTTGGGTTGTGGAGTAGGAGATATGAGATTTGGAACTAGCACTATAGTACGAGTAGCAGGAGAATCTGCAGAGATCATTTGTTTCGGTTGCTCCAGAGGACCACCATCATTCTATGCCTTCGTCCTTTCAGATTTTGCCTTGTCAAGTAAACACACAAGAAAAAGGAATGAAATTCGCACTTCCAAATTCGTTGATGCATGATACTAACGAACACAACTTTTATGTATGGCAACCACATTGTAGGAGGATGTAATATATATGAAAAACGCTAAACAGAAGGCATTCCAACAAATTGGAAGCAATGCAATCTAGACACCATATGAAAGATCCAACCAAAATCACTCTACCAAGTTAGATGTGTCTCATTATAAGTGGCACTTCAACAAATTAGAGGCAATACATGTTTGAAATGATATGCAAGATGCAACCAATAGTACACTGTCAACTTGAAGGTGTATCGTCAGAAGTGATTGATGAGGGATACACAAGAAAAGTAGTTTGATGTAAGAACATGGTTAATAGAAAGACGTAGTATGTACCAAAAATAGGAAGGCATGTCATATTCACAGGTATAATGTGTTAACTAAGCATATGCAATTTACCCTAATTAGAAGCATTACAAGGTAGACACCATATGCAACATGCAACCACATATCACACTGCCAAGTAAGAGCAAGCACCTGCGATGGTGGTGTGGGGGAATTGCGGTCATCAACTAGAGAGCTACATTGACTATCTTCATTTAGCCTTGCTGTTTCTTGAGAATCATGTGGGGAGGATGACACTGCACTTTTTAAACGAGTAGGGCGTCTCACAATAACCCACTGGGGTGACTGTCTCATCATAAGTGATTGATGAGGGATACAAAAGAGCATTAGTTTGATGTACGAACATGGTTAATAGACATATGTAGTATGTACCAAAAACAGGAAGGCATGTCATTATCAAAGGTATAATATGTAAAGTAAGCAGATGCAATTAACCAAATTGGAAGCAATACAAGCTAGACACCATATGCAACATGCAACCACATTTGACAGCGTGAAGTTAAAGCAAGCACCTGGGATGGTTGTGTGTGGCAATTGAGATCATCAACTGCAGAGCTACGTTTACTTACATTGCGCCCTTTAGAGCGCTGAAACGCCTAGTGCTTATCTTCGAATTACATTGGAGCGACTTTTGTCTTTTCTTTTCTGCATTCATGAACACTGCGTCAGAGTCTGAAATACCCATGCATAAAAAAACAATAGTGTGAGTATAGGTGAAGTGTGTGCACAATTAGTACAGTGTAAAGGTAGCAGATAGCAGGCCGATGGGAAATAAATGATGGGAGACATATGATAGCTCTACAACATGCATGGCACACTAAATTACTATAGGATTCTATGAAAATAACAGTCGACCAAAAACAAATAGGCCAGTCCATTTTTTCTGCACCGTCCGATGTACAAAGAACGGGCAGATCGCCTTCATCTACCTCCAGCCAGTCAGTGTTGATGATCTTCCTCAAAATGTCAGCAACCACCAGCCCAGTCCCCTACCTGCGCCCTCCCCTCGACCTCACCGCACCGCCATGCTTGGCACCGCCCCCCGGCCATCCATTCAAGCCCCGCCGACCTCCAGATCCGGCGCAAGCAGCTCCTGTGCCCCACACCCCTATGATAGACACCGATGCACCACTTCCCCGACGAATAGGCGGACTCGGTGCTCCGCGCGCCTAAGCGGGTGCTGCTTCTTTTAATTGCAGTTCGACTGACCCTGAATTGAAATCCAGGCGGGCTACTGACCTCTAGCAAAGGTGAAATAGTAAAGGGAGGAAACCTTGTGCATTTATTATCACGAAGAAGATGCAGTAAGAAGCGCTCAACTAGTTTATTTCGTGGGATGAACATGGTGTGAGCAGAGATGTAAGATTTGCACGAATAAGGGAAGAGGAGTACCTCTTTCTGCTGGCAGTGTTGTGTCCTCCTTTTGTTTTTCCAATGATCTTCTTGTGGTTCGCTGGAAACAAGAAGTTGTGGAGGACGGTGGAGCCTTGGACGAACCCATGGCCAAGTTGTTGAGTGTGGTGTGGTGGTCGTCTGTTGGTGGCGGGGAACAAGATCCGAGGCGGCGAACGACGGCTTAGCGGGAACAACTCCGGTGCGGTGGACGGTTGCGACAGTTGAGCGGCAGCGATGAGGCGCAGGACGGCACGTTCGGAGTGGTTCTGGTACGGCGCACGTCGGCATCGGCGTCGTGGAGGCAGCTCTGCCTCGGCTTCAGCTGCTAAGTCCTTGAGGGCGTTGCGGTTGCAGTTGCGTTGGACGATGACATCGGGGTACCGGCTCCGGCGTGATGGAGGGGGGCAGCGGTGGATTCAGCGCTATGGGGTGGAGGACAGAGGAGGCTTGGTTTTCGCGGCTGGTGGAGAGGGCGTTTTGGCACCCACGGAGTATGAATGGGGAAATGGAGGGAGGGGGAACTAAGGGGGGACAATGTTTCGGTTTGGACGCGCTTGTTTGAAATTTGGGGAAAGTTACAAACTTTGCCCCCATCTAATATTTCGGACATATTGCGGGTTGGGGGTAGGACAGTAATCTCAGGTGTCCCAAATGTCAGCGGGATAGATATCGGCCGAGCGCATGGATGTTTAGGCACCCACGACGTATGAATGCTTCTCGGAGGCGGTTGAGACTGGTGTCTTTGTGAAGTTACAAACCTACCCCAGTTCAGACCTTTGGACATCGGGCCGATAGGCTACACGGGCCAGAGTGAGGACAGTAATTTCCTACCACCAAACATTAGTCTCGCGCGGTTTCGGGTGACCAAAGGCTTATTTGGTGCTTCATTCAATATTTGGGAGCAGAAGCATTAACGTATTCAGTTCTCTTGAATTGAACTTTCAGGATTTGTCAAACGTCACAAATCTTTACTCTTGAAAATCCTAAAGCTACGATTATTTTGGAATGGAGGGGATACATTTGAATATACATTGTACATGAGTATATATTAAAAAATATGCATCTTACCTCAGTTCATGCATGGTTCGAGATATAATCTCCTTGGTTGCAAAAAAAAGTTAGACATGCGTATGAATATATAGCATGTTCAAACGCACAACAAAGATTGATGCCCCCTTTTAGATCTGATTTACAAATGCCATTATCTCGGGTTCAAATAGATGAATGCACTTCCTATGAATTTGAATCTTCAAAACCCCCTTTATGTTGAATTCGACATGTATTCTATTTCATATCTAGCAATTTGGAATGTATACATGAAAGTGGCAAATGTATAAAGTGCTTCACACTAACAACATGGAGTGCACTAATTAATGTTTATATATGAATTGCAAAATCAATCCATTGCTTGTATTTCAAACTGCTCTCACTCTATGGATCGATAAAATGAAATAAACACATGCACATGCTAGAATTCGATAGATTATGTGTGTCTAATAGACAGAGTTTCATCCATACGTAATTTGCAAAATTTATGATCTCATCCAAAAATAATAATACCATTTATATTTTAATTTAATGTGTAGAACCACCTTTTACACATAGATGCACTATGCCTCGGCCAGTTCTCACAAACGCGCTATATATCTCTCTATCTAACGCATAAGTGCACACACTTTATATGCATCGGCATTTCTCTTTCACACATGCTCACAATCTCTCTCGGGGTGTCGAGGTGTCTCACACACATGCTCTCTCTATATCTCTCTCTCTCTCTCTCTTTCTGACTACTATGTACCACTCATTTCACTAATCTCAGTTGGACAACACTATTTCTCTCACATGCATATATACACACGCACGGTCTCTACTAGCCCTCTATACGCACATATATGTGCCTATGTGTCTCCCTCGCACACATTATCTTTAGGCATCTCTCGCACACATTGCCCCCCAGACACACCTCTCTCTTAGTAGTTGGCAGATATGATTCCATCATATCATTCGGTAGGATATCCCTGACTGTTAGGCTGGATGGTAATACGAGGCAAAGTTTTACCCTAGTTCGGACCCTTGCAGTTGAGGAAAAAGCCTATTATTGGTACTGTATATTAGTGATAGGGGTGTGTACAAAGTACACGTGAACACCAGGCATTGTGCATGTGTGTATACTATCGACGAACTAGCCCCCAAGCTTCTATAACATACTCGGGGCCTAGGGTTACAAATCATATATAGTCGGCTTATCACCAGTGCGGATAGAGTCCTCCACGGCTATGGTAGCTTTGTGTTGTATGCCGAGTCCTCCACATGGGTCTTCGTATAACGCGTCTCGGTCCAACCTACGTGGCGCAGGATGGAACCGACCCATGAGTCCTCATGTTGACCCACCACAACTAGAAATAATGTGCCCACCACACCACACACGCAATCAGCCACTAAGAAAATAAGCATATACAATAGTACAATGTTATACATGAAAGTTAATTGCATGGTGCATCCAAAAATATTTATTCTACATTATGAATGTTTATATACTCTCCTAAAATATTAGTAACGGGAAAGATAAACGAAGGGCATATCTCTCCTTGTCTCCACCGGACACCCCCTCTTTCTACACCACTTTCACGTACGCACACAAACTATCTCTCGGCCCTCTAAAAGTATGCATGCCCACGACACATTCACGCGAGACGGTCACTGTATTTCAAGACAAAGCACTATATGGTCACTGGACTTCAAAATATGCTCATTACAGTCACCGTATACATTGTAGTGATGATCATACGGTATCTATCTCACGATACGTCTCCGCATTTTCTTGATGACACTGACAGACTTTGCATTTGATGTGTGCTCCGTATTTTGTTGACGACACTTATGGTCATTGTATTTGAAGCGAAAGCACGATATGGTCACTGGACTTCGGAATAAGCTCATCACGGTCACCACATACATTTTGTCGTGCTAACCAACATGTGGTTGGATGGTTAGGAGGACAGTGGTTTCTCGAACCCACCAGGGTTAAAGTCCCGGTGCTCGCATTTATCCTGGGTTAATTTCAGTATTTTTCGGCGATGTGCGTTCAGTGGGAGGAGACGTTCCACTCGATTACGAGGCACCTATGGTGACTTCATAAAATCTCAAGATCATATGCTGGCTCACTCTCTCTAAGGTGCTCATAGGGGTAGGATCTGCGTGTGTGCGCTTATAGCGGTGAGTGCTTGCGCGTATATATGAGCCCTTGCATCTGTACCGTGTTAAAAAATACATGTCATGATTATACGGTCACTGGCTCACCCGTACAACTCTGTATTTTTGTTGATGACACAATCAATTGACCAGTCAAATGTTCCACGTGGCACAACTAGTGTTGCACCATCGGGACGCGTAACTGTGGGGACCACCTATCAGCCCATATATGAAAGAAAGAAATGGTAGTTAGAGTCTGTACTGTGTTAAAAATACATTTTAGGGTGATCATATGGTCACTAGCTCACCATACAGCTCCCTAATTTGTTGATGACACAATCAATTGACCAGTCAAACGGTCCACATTCAGCAGCACACATTACCATAGGGCCCATCTGTCAACATGTATATGAAGGACAAAATGGTAATAAATTAGTGGTCGGTGGGTATTCGAAGTCGCGAGACCTCTCGTTGGCAGTCGCTGGTGGTGGGGGCACCGTGATTGGGCGGTGGCATGGGGATCGCCAGAGAAAAAGCTCTGCATGGGGGGGGGGCTAGAGGGATGGCCGGTGCGGCGGCGGACCGACGGTGGGGAGTGGTTTCGGGGCAGGCGGGGGCCGGCGGTTCGGCCGGTAGTGGCTGGCGGCTCAGGGGGTGGAGTTTGAAGATAAACTGCATGCCCTTGATTTTGTATCCAGCGGCTGGAAAATCTAATGACCAGAGATGAAAAAGGCAGTTGACTGACGTGTAGGCTCACCCCGCACGTACACATGCACGCATGCAAGACACGCATGCATGCAGGCGTGCAACACTGACACGTACACATAACAAACACATGCACGCATGCAGGCGTGCAACACTGACACATACACATGCACTCATGAACACACGCACGTACACACACATGCATGCAACACTGAAACGTACCCTTGCACGCACACCACACTCACACGCCTGCATGCACACACCACACAACGCAAGACACGCGCTCAACCTATACTTGCATGCACCCTTTGTTAAGGACATGGTTTGTTATGGGTATTAATCAATCTTATCTGTGATAAGCAGAACATTGATGTCTGCAGCAGTCTTGATGAATCACAACGTATCGAACGGGCTATCAACATAGTAGGCTTATCTACATGAAATAGATGACATCACACTCAATGAACAATCATCGGTTTATGAAATTCCTGCTTCTGATCGCCCTGGCCCACCAAAGGTCCCTCTGTTGTGCGCTACCTGTGTTGGGTCACTCATGCAGGCCATGTACCCAAAGAGCCCACACGTCAGTGGAAGAATGGCACGGTGTCGTGCGTCAGAGTCGAGGGCGCCACTTGCTGCACGCCCGGCTGAACACGTCTCCTTGCCGCATTCAAACACCTCCATGAAACCCGCCCATGTGGAAGCCGAGAAACCCACGCTGAACACACGTCCGTTCATGATCGGGCCGGCATTAAACACAACACTGGTTGAGCTCCTCCCGTCCGCCATCTATTTAATCTCCTATTTAAACGAGGCTAGACGCCGGCCAAGAATTGCACACTTCCGCTGCTCCCCTATCTCCTCCTTCACCATTTTGTCCACTCTTACAATGGCTTATGAAGAGTAGTTATCCCGCATCCAAGCCGGCTGGGTGGCTCGCCGAGCCCGCCGGATACGAGCTATGCAGCTTGCTGATCCACCTCCCTCCCCTCGCCCGACAGAGCCAGTTGCCGGCCCAAGCTAGCGCGTGGTTCAGCAACTCGCCGCTCCAGGCCAGCTCGATAAGGAGCGGCGCACGGGCGTCGTTGCTGTCATCCATGCCACTGCCTCGTACCGCATCTCCCATTTCTGTGGCCAAGACTCCCATGTCGGCGGCCGCGTCATGCAAGCAGCGACAGAAGCTGGGTGCACGGAGAGCGACGAGTCGGTGGCCAGCACCTCCGCCTCCGCTGCCATCATCGAGGAGAAGTAGAACATGGGAGGCCGCCGCCGCTTGGGTCCCATGAAGGCCACCGTGGAGGCGACGCCGGTGTACACAGCAGGTGTCTTACCGGATCCTTTTGTTCCGAGGACCTTCATCGACCCCGCATGGGCTCCATGGAAGCGGGGAAGCCCCCTTCCACCATCATCTTCGGCATCAGCCAGTGATATCAGTTGGGCAGTGGAGAAGCGAGCCGTCCTTTGTGCTGAAGCATATACCTCTGGGGCTCCCGGCAGTCCGGTGGTCATGCTGCCGGACATGAGGAACACAAATGGATCGGCGGGCGACCATTTAGGCCAGGTATTATATACTTGTGATGTACAGAACTAGCACCATGTAGTTCATTTGAATGTAATGAAATCTGTCATGTTTGTATGAAAATCTGGTATTTTATATGATTTCCGTCGTTGTTTATATGAAATATCACCGTGTTTGCATGAATTTTGTCCGGTTGGTTGAGTTGCTGTCATAATGTGTGAGGCTACGGTGTGATGGCGTAATTTGCGGGTCGTCGATCGGTCTGCGGGCGGCTCGGGCGGCGTGGTGGGACAAAAAAACACAGCTCATGCGAGCTCATCTCCAATGTGCGCGATGGAGGATGCATGAGCACCCGATCCATTCCTTGTTCATTGGTGGCAAAGTCACCGTTGGACAAAAGGGTCGCCAATATTTTGTCTACCCCGGGCAAGATCCAAACAGCCCCTCCCAACAGATTCAAATCCCACGTTCGTAGTGGAATTTTGCCATGTGTTGTTTTCATGGACTAGCAAGATGCCCGTGCATTGCACGGAACATCAAGATGCATTTTTTTACAAAACACCTGTTGTGATTAACCAATGTAGGAGTAATCCCATTTTATAAAAACTAATGATATGTCGATAATTTTATCGAATAAATGTCGATAATTTTATCGGACTCCATTTTTGTATACAAGGCCACAAACCCATATTACAAGTACCAAGGCAAAAATTAATGTCTTCTAAGTCAATGTTGCAAGCCACCTTGTTTCCTTGTTTGCCATGTAAATTAATGTGTATTCTTCTCTTTCATGCACATCAAGCCAATGCTCACACTCCCGCATGCATGCAAGGGATAATTAATGTCCTCCTTTGCTAGTACTATGAGGCATACACCATTAATATTGCATCGATTAGTGTTAGTGGCCTTGTATATCTGCAAATTATAATTTTGATAGTGGCCTTGTATATAAAAATAGATAGAGAAAGATGAGAGATAAGGTGAGGAGGAGTGGGGTGTGGTGGTGACTGGTGGTCGGACTGGGCGGAGGCATGGGGATGGACGGTGCATTATGTCTAGGTTTGTATCTCTCTCGCACACACCCACGTAGGTGGGGGACGTGCATGAAGAGAAGAGGTGCATGCATGGCGCACGTACTCCCATCTCTGTCCCAACCACACCCGCGTGGGTACACGGTGGAGCTCATTTCTGTACGAAAAGGCAGCCCACATGGTAATTTGACACGTTTATTGGTTGTCCGCTTGATGGAGGGAGGATCGTCTACCACTGGTGAACAAACAAATTGCGACTTGATGTGTTACGTTAAAAAAGAGGCAAATCATTTGGGGCCTACCTTAGAGGCAAGGCTCTATACACTGGAGTACTTTTGATGTGTCCTGTCAACTCACAGAACAAGGAGAAGCTTGCTTAGTACGTTGTCTCCCCCGCCCACGGGCACGGTGGCTCACAGGATGAGCTGAAGCTTGCTTACTAGTAGTAGTACTGTACGCCTTACGCCCGCTCCCTCGCCCACGCACACGGTGGCTTGCAGGACGAGGAGAAAATTTTACTACTCCCTCCGTTTACTCCTCGTCTCTACCTTGGTTAGAGAGATTATCATATTGTTTGGAATATATATGTCCTTTAGTACTCCCTCCATTAACTTATACAAGGCGACTATAAAAAAATACATTTTGCATCTATACAAGGCCACAAATAGTAATCGAGACAAAAGTTACTACTCCCTTCTTTCCAGTTTATGGCTTAATTTCAAAATCTCTCCAACAAAGAGAGACGGTGAGTGGTTGAATTAATTTCGTAGTTTGCACAAGTAATTGGTACGCTCGTTTTTCTCAAGAAGTTATGTTTACCGAGGCATTAATTAGAACGAATGCATGAATGACCACTAAATTTCCATGAACTTCTACATGCATTGGTTAGTTTTCTCTTGACACTGCTTGCATCGGGTGATCTAACGCACCTCGAAATCCAACATGTGATGGTACTACTACTACTACTACTAGTAGTAGTAGTAGAATTGAGACTTATAAAACAAAAAAACGGATGTTTTTTAGATGAGGCCTATAAACCCTAGTGGGTACGTACTCCAAAAAATCAGATTTTCCCAAAACTAAGTCGCTCAACATTTATTTGCTTGTTTCCCTTCCCGCCTCCTTGCCTCGAACATACTATGCCAAACTCCCTTGCCTGTCGCACGGGAAAAGACCCGACCTCGCCTTTTTTTAGTCCGGGTTTGTATCGATGGATCGTGCGAAGCAGCAAAAACCAAGTCGTGTCTTGTACTCCTCCGTCGACGCTCGCTTTCATGAATTCTATACTTCCTCTCACTGACATGTGGGACATATAGCAACCGGGTCGACGTGTGAAGAACCAAATAATAGTGCAGAATAGCAGGGGGGGCGCACCCTAGTCGTACCGCTCCAGTAGTAGTAATGAGCAATGAGACGTCAAATCACAATGACGCACCTTCCCAGATGGACGAAGCAACCATTATTTCACACTTCGGTTCGCCATCATCTCAAACCACGTAGTATTGCTTCTGCCTCAAGAGGGACACGTGCATCGCCTTGGTACATCATGACACGTGGGACCGCATGACAGGCCATGCTCCCCGACCGATCGCTCGGTAAAATCACCTCATTTTTACTACTTCCTCTGTATCGGTTTACATGGCATGCACGTCGTTCTAGGTTCAGAATTTAACTGGCTATATATGTGATGAACAGTATATGTTTAGAAACTACATCCGCTTAAGAATCCAATGATATACTTTTTGTGACATAGTAACTCATATTTAGTTAATCAAATGGATGACCTAGAACTACGTGCACGCCCTATAAACCGAGACGCCTAAAAAAGAGACGGAGAGGGTAGTTCAGTACGTATCTCTTTAGATCAATATAGTCGGGATTCACCAAGGAGCAAAACCAAGTGGTAGGCTGCTCTTGTCGTGTTGGCGTAGCAACTCAAGCAGGGTCAGTCCGCACACGAAATGGTGACATACTTAACAGGACCGCTTTGGCCGACATGTGGCTCATCCACCGTCTTGTTCCACGTGTGATGCACCAAATTACAATTCGGAGCAGTGGTTGGAATTGGAGGCACCCCGGTCGTAGCACCGCAGTAGTAGAAAATGAGCGATGATGGGTCAAATCTCAAAGCCCCACCTTTCCCGCATTCAGCTGGACGGACGAAGCAACCATCATTTCACTCTAGGGCACAAGAGCATAAAGAAAAGAGAAAACCGATGATGTGTCCGGCAGCTACCTAGGGCACCCTAGGGTAGGGGTCTCCACTACAGATCCTTTTTTGAAAGTGCCTCCACTAAAAATTGGCTTCTCCCTCGTCCTCTTGAAGAAAACCGACGATACGTGTGGCGGTAGGATTTGTAGGAGTACTACGGCGTGCGGGGCCACGTCGTAGTAAATGGGACATGGATTGAGTTCGAGTCGACGCCTTAAATATGTGTGAGCTGCTTGGTTTTACGGGAATGAGGCAGCATTTTGGGTTGAGGGACCAGTGGAGATATAGTATGTGCAAAACATTGTGGATGTAGGTTCAACCGAAAGGCAATGATTCATGGGCCTTGCATTTTGATATACCTGAGGCAGCGTCAAATTTTCTACTCTACTCAAAACTAGTAATGTACACATGCATTGAACGCATGAGATTTGGAAACCAAATTATGAATAAATACACACTATAGCATGTAAAGCTTTGAGTCATATATGCATGATGTAGATGTTCGTTTAGTTCTTATAGTTCATCTCATTCAAAATCAATTAGTGTTATAAAAATGGTAAGATTCATGGGGTTGTGCATTGTAAAGCATAAAGTAAGAAACAAATAATGGCAATGCATTTAGAAAAAAAATTATGATGCGGAAGATTCTAGAAGAAAGGAGAAGTGCTTGTGTTTTGAGGTTTGTGCAATATGCTTAAGTCCAACCATGGAGTCTTCTAAATTGTACATGTGGCAGATCTGGTGGAATGTTGATGATATCCAACGGCCAGTAGTGCTCGGATTTGCCATCTCTGCACTAGCATATTAGCACCATCTAGCGACCATCTTTCAAAGTTATTCGCACACTATATAGTTCTTGTGCCATAGTTGCATGTCTTGGAAAAAGCTACTAGTGGGTTGTACTAGCTATTTAGGAATAGAATATGTATACATGGAAGTTGTAGGGAAAGAGATGACATGGAGTATCTCAATTCCTATGAGTAGCAATTGGAAAAGAGATGTCATTTGGTTCACATCATAGGAACTTTTCTATTGAATCTAGAGATGAGATGTATCTCAATTCCTATGAGGAGGGATTGGAAAAGAGATGTAATTTGGTTCATATGATAGGAACTTCTCTATTGAATATATGCTAATGTTTATTTTCCTTTGAAATTATGGGAGTATAGGAATCCATTCATATGAACCAAGTGGCTCTAAAGCTATAAAAATGATATCATGTTTATTTCCTTTGAAATGTGGAGTATATGAATCTATTCCTATGAACAAATTGGCTCTAAAGGAAAAAATCCTATTAAAATCATATCATATAGAGTTCCTATGATGTTCCTCCACACCAAAGGATGGTTGAAATTGCTGCAGGTGATACGATGGTCTTTCTTTGTAGACTCCTCCCCCATCTTTATAGTTACCTCTTGAAGATGAATGAAATGATATATACTGGGTATTCTACTTGTGCAATTTGGTACATGAAAACTCGGTAAAAGTTTGCGAGGTTCAAATTTTCAATAAAGTTATATGCACTGCATTTTGGAACGGAGGGAGCATATGGCAGTTGCTAACACTCGCGTGGAAGATTTGTGTGTAGGAGGAGTGGCTGTTCTGTTAAATGACATGCCAAAACTGACACTGTCGGATGCCGATCTAACGGTTCTTACGACATTAGTCAGGAAAAGGCTTGTGGCGAACATTTGTCGGATAATGATTTACGGACACATGCATTGCACTGATACGTGCCCCCCTCTCTCTCACGCACACGCACCCTCGTGAGTCACGACTCTCCTGAGTCCTCTCGCACCCACCATCTATCTGCAGGTAGACATCACACACATATGTGCTCTTCACACCCTACCCTCAGAACTTCTAAAAAACAAAAGACATCGTGCACATTTTATTTTAGCTCACACGTCACACACTTATACTATTACTCTTGTGGCAAACGTTCTTTGGGATAGTATATTGTACTCTCACGAAGATAAGCGGTGCACGCACGCACTAGTTCTCTCACACCCACTCGCGGGTACATGTAGGAGCGCATTTTTTGAAGCTGGTACAACAAAATCACTCCACTATATATATAAGCAGGAGCCTTAGCGCTTGCTTTACTAGAGTTCCTCTTGTTCACTCTCTCATGCTCTACAGATCTAAGCAAGACATAGGTGGCCACACTTTGTCTCTACTCACGGCTGGTCACAAATCCGTCCGAACAACCTCGACCGGGGCGGGGTTGTAGGTGCATCGTTCATGCTATCGTCGGCAGCGAGGGAGGAGACGAACGGCTGCCCGCGCATCCTGATCGGCGGCCGTGCCGTTCTCTCTGAGTGAGCGCCAGCTCGAGAGGGCCTTCGACCCCTTCTTCCTCCCTACAGTATTGTGTCCAAGATGCGGCCTCCCGACGCCGTCCTTGCCACATGCCGACGACCCTCAGGTATATATTCCTTCGAAACCTGCCTTGCTCTACTGCCCCAGCTCCTCACTTGGCTTCGTGCGGATCTTTTTCTACTTCCGTCCGCTGTTCCAAAGCCACCTAGACTTTTACTATTATTAGAGGTAAAGCTAGTTCATACAGTCGACTCTAAGAGTTGGTTCAAACAGGGAAGAAAGTAGGAAATCTGTAGCATGAATCTAGGACTTGGTTCTAAGAGGAAGCGAGGGAAAGTAGTAGATAATGGCTAGGCTACCCAACCGGTCTCTTGGTTGAAAAGACAAAGAAATCATGGTGGATGGTGAAGGGTAGGGGAAGTGGACCAGTCTCTTGGTTGAAAAAGGAAAGAAAGTGACGGGTGTTGGGGGACAACGCAAATGAGAATGAGGAGGTCTAGATTTCATGTGCTCACATAGGAAAATGTCGCTGAGGAGATAAAAAATGGGACAAATGCAGACATGCTGCCTGAGTGTTTGCCACTCTCGGCAACCACATCTGCCTCACCACTTTATGCCCCTGCTGTCCCTACGCCCATATCACTACCGTTAATGTAAAATCACATGAAGCATTAAGCAATGCCACCTAATGTCACTATAAGTAATGGACTAGTGCCATCGTTAAACTGAAGCAATGCCACCACCATTTTATGAAGTGCTTCCGTCTTGCTTTATTTCCCATGAATTGTGTTTTTGCAGTTACATTTAAATCCCACACTGCTAACTTTGCTTCATCCCAGTGGAACTACACAAATTTGATTGCACATTTACTGACCATGTGCTACTCTCATGATAGTAATATTAATGCTATTGTTCTGCATGTTAATCTAGTGGCAGTGTTGATGTGATGTGATGCTACTTACTTAAGGGCACTTTCATACTGTCAATCTAGTGCCAATTATAACACAATAGATGTTGTTGTTAATCATACGCCACTGCAAATATCTGTCACTGTTTAAATAACTGCATTTCGTATTTGCACAAACAGGGATGTCTGTCTCCATATCGTTTCTTGTCTGCGCAATCAAAAGTAGACACCTCATTTTTAGTACAACTGCCCAAAATGAGATGGCTATTCCTAGCTGCCGTCCTCTAACCAGCAGTGTTCCAGGTATTCCTACATTGGTAGTAACTAGGTAGAATGACCAACGCAATCTAAAAGAAGCTGATTTGTATGTTTTACTTCCTGATTGCAGTGCCGGGAGGAGCGAAAACAACTGCATCCTAGTCCGGAATGCACTTTCTACCTGTTCATCCATGGACCGAGGACTAGCTGGCATGGCTGCATGGCGGTTTTCTGGATAGGTGCGCGGGCAAGAGGAATTGTGGTCTTCTTATTTCTGCAAATAGCGGTGCTTAAATTTAGCGGAATGCACACGAATTTCAGTTGGTCAGTACACTTCATGGTTCAGTTCAGCATTCCAGCTGAGACAACAATCATAATTGGTTATTCTGGAATGAGAGAACCTAACCCTGGATGGTGGCAATAAGAAAAAACCAGAGTGAACTCCAGGAAATTTAAGCCTACCGTGAGGCCCTTTGCTCAGAGAAGCCTTGCTTGTTTTTTCCTGATTTGTAAACCTTCTTACAACTTTGTCTTTCGCTGTGAACTAGTATATGTTTGTTATGTTCTATGAATCATTGAGATATATAAAATTGCTTAACTTATGATTTTTAAGTTTTTTATGAAGCCGAGTTTAATTTGAGTGTTCCACATGAATGCTGGACTAGCGTGCGAACGTTTGAAATTTACATTGTGGCCTCAGTTAACTGCATGAACCACTGTAACCAGATACATAGTTTCTTATCTGTCAGACAGCAGATTGTTGATTGTTAGCTGGTCGATAGCCTAGTGTTGAAGCGAGCTGAGCCAATGTGCCGTGTTTTGCACAACTGCTTACAAGTGGGGTAGCACCAATAGTGTTTACAAGTACTTATGTATACGTCAGCGCACAGTTCTCGAACGAGTACTCTATTTCAGCAAACACACACTGCTCGTATGATAAACCGTGACAACTTATGTCTTCCCATGCCATATTCATGAAAAAACTAGTGAGGACGCATCTGTTTTGGCAACAATTATGATGGTTTCACATGATTCACAGGCACACAAAAGTAGCAGCAGTTCCCATAGTCAGATTCAAACAGAGTACTAGCCCCAGAGGGCTCGAAACAGGCAAGGTTCAGATAATTAGACACAATACAAACTACTATTAAACACTAGCTAGGGCAACTATTTCATGCCTCAATCTAATTTGGGCTGGACACAAGACGAACCTTGTCATGAAGATCATCGAGGACGTCCGGCAGCAGCTCAATCCTGTGAACCTTCATGAAGACAACCTTGTGGCCTTGCCACTCATAAACTTGTTTGTGGAGGCATGCCACGTCATCTTCCTCTGTAAGCTTGACAAGAACAGTATGCATCACAAATGAAGGAGTAGCTTTGAACTTCTTGTGCTTGAGTACACCCTGGACAACACGCCTGACAACAGTGAGGTTGGAATACAACTCGACATTGGTATAAGCGCAAATGGCTTCCAGGATCCAACAGCCTAAGAACTATGTTTTCCCAGTGCCTATATTCAGGTCATCCGCCTCATAGCGAGTGACATGTACAACCACACAATCCTTGTCTGCATCAGGGCTTTAATTGAAAAATAAACAAATTCTGAATTACTTACCAGTATAAGAAACACAAGTTATTTAAACCACTATGTATAGCATGGCATCAAAGCTAATAAAATTTTGCATTATTCATCACCACATACTTAGATGAAAACCCACAATCGAGATC
>NC_057813.1:291090296-291100135 GCF_018294505.1 Triticum aestivum | reverse complement strand
AGGGGGAAAACTGCTCCTACAGTGCCACGGGGGCTGTAACCTCAAACCGGGCGTTGACCATCTCAGTAGTGGTCGTGAGCGTATTTGGGGTCAGCTCGGTGGCTGCCTCCATCTTCTTGGAGCTCTCTGTCTCATGGGGATCAGCCTCTCGCGTCTGCTCCAATATCGGCAGATCTTTGCCTGCTTCTCCTTGGTCCATCATGAAACTGATGAATACTAGGAGACCACTGAAAGGAAAACACAATCGCAATGACAATGAAACAAAAAGAGAGTGAGGATCGGTTACTGCTTTACAAAAGTTCTTTTTTTGTCTGAATGAAAATATACCAACCTCACGGATCCACTTACCTTCCCTTCATTGGGAGAGAAGAACAGTGGCAGATGCGAGTGTTGCCTTTCTTGAAGACGGTGAGGGAGAAGGGGATTCCGCGAAGAGTGAAATGATGGTTGCTTCGTCTGTCAAACTTGGACTGCCGGGAGGTGGGGTTTTGTGATATGACGGCTCGTTACTGCCACGCTACGACCGGGGTGACTCTCTGCCTGCATACTGCCTTCTAATTTGGTGGATGGCATTTGGGCCCCCGTGCTGCATGGCCCGCATGTCGGTGAACAAAAGTATAACGGCATTCAGTAGAGGGAGATGTTTCGATGTCCTAGGAGGAGCCAGAAGTGGTATTGTATCCACTGTACTAGTAGTAATCACTACAAAAAAAGACACATCCGTGACATTTTGGGCCGAACGAAATTTTTTTCTGTCATACATATGACACTTCTATGACGATAATTGTGACAAAACCCGGTATCATCATAGATGTGGTGGGCTCCTACTTCTATGACAAAAAATCATGAAAGAAAATGGGCTTTTCATCCTGGGTGGGCCGGAGACGCAGCTGCATGACATTCTTTGGGCCGTCCATGACGGAAAAAACCGTGGTATAAGCGAGGGCGAGGAAAATTTCGAGGAGTTCCTGGTTACGGTGGGAGGTCGGGGGCCGAGCGATGCGCGTTTCTCTTGTACACGTACGCGCGTGTGTGTGAGGCGTTGGCTCTAATTGAACCCGAGCGAGGCAATGGGCTCTAATTGTACCCGAGCGATTGCATGGCTACGCATTACTGAACCCGAGCGATCAATCGATGGCTGTTAACTAACCCAATCGAGCGATTCCTTCGCTACTGCTGCTAACTGAAGCCGATCGATGCTGCCTCTCTGGATGAACAGTGAGCATTGCGGGGGGGTGGATGAACAGTGAGCGGTGCCGTTGCCTCTGGATGAACAGGACCCCATGGTGTGGATGGCTGGATGAACAGTAGACGGTGGAGGGGCGCCTGTGGAGGGGTGGTTGAACAGTAGCCGGTGGAGTAGCGCACGGTGGAGGCTGGATGAACAGGAGCCCGTGGAGGCTAGAGGAGGTCGATGGTAGCCCGTGGAGGCTGGAGGAGGTCGACGATGCAGATGAACAGTATCATGTGGAGTCCCGTTTTGTGGTACGCCACACTCCTCCCGATGAACAGGACCCCGTTTCGACCGTAGCGCTCCAACACAAGTCCGTTTTGTCCGTTTTGCGGCACGCCACACCCCTCCCGATCAAAAGGACCCCCGTTTCAACCGTAGGAGGTCCGTTTCCTCCGTTTTGCGGTACGCCACACCCCTCCCGATCAACAGGACCCCCGTTTCGCTCGTAGGAGGTATGTTTCCTCCGTTTTGCGGTACGCCACACTCCTCCCGATGAATAGGATCCCGTTTCGAACGTGGCCGGTTGAACACAATGCCATTTCCTCCGTTCTGCGGTATGCCATGCCTCGTTTCTATTGCCTGTTCCGTCCAAGCCCTCACGATGAACATGACGACGCATTCCGTTCCGACCCAGCCGGTTGGCTCCCACGCGTTCCGTTGCCTCCCGATGAACACGACGCATTCCGTTGCCTCCCCATGAACACGACGCATTCCGTTGCCTCCCCATGAACACGATGATGACGTTGTTTCTCCATTCCGACCCAGCCATGTACACGAGCCCTGGCCGTATGTATGCGCGAGTAGGCGTTCGAGACCCTGCCCGTATGTACGTATGTGGCCTTATTTTCTTTCTAGCACCCTGGCCGATGTACGTACGTGTACATGCTACGTCCGCGCCTCTACTACGACACGTGTGAGCCTCTACAACGACCAGTATGTACGTACACATTCGTGACCAGAATGACAACACTACGTACGCTTTGACTAGGTGGGTCCCGACTATCAGGCACTTCCTTGCTTGGGAAGATGTAGCTGGTGGGTCCCAACAGTCAGGGGGGTGAATCATTTTTTTCCCCGGACGCACTTCCTTGCATGCGAAGATGTAGCTGGTGGGTCCCAGCAGTCAGGGAGAAATGTTTTTTTCATGAAATACAATGGCCCGTCTGGTGGGTCCTAGCTGTCAGGTGGAGGAATCATTATTTTTCGCGTAATAAGGAGGCACTTCCTTGTTGCGGCCGTGGACCCAGCTGTCAGCCTCTCCACGTACAGTCCACGTCCGATGGAAGTCGTTCCTTGACCACATTGACCACGCCGCGCCGAACACACCACGGTGGTGGACGACGGCGAGTCCTACGAAGGGGACGACTCGGAGCCGGGGAAGACGCGGCAGTGGAAGCCCGCGCGGAGAGGAGTACGAGGGTTCACTGGTTCGGCTGCGGTGTGAGGCTGCCGTCGCCGCAGGGCCTGGCCAGCGGTGGGAATAGTAGGGGGCGGTGAGGCCTCCGCGGCAGCACAACCGGCCACGGGAGGCAGGACCATGCGGCACGACTGGCGCTGCTTTGGGCGGCTGGAGCAAGAAGACTAGAGGTTGAAGAAGCACTACGGCCGTTGGATGGACATCGTACGATCACTGCAGCTAGAATCATTTATATTGACTAAGTTGACAAAGCCCTTGGTACGCGTCAACTTAGTAGGCCCACAGCTCGGATTTGGCAGAGAACATATAGCCCATTTGCGATTTGTAAGAATGTACAACCCATTTTTAATTCTAATGGAATTTACTACAACCCATGTACAGTATGTTAAAAGTACAGCCTAACTTCTAGCTAGGACAACGATTAATAATTTCAAACAACCGCTCAAAACAGAATAAAAAATCCCACATTTTGATGGGATCCGAAATATTTTTATACGAAATTTCTAGTCAGGTTAAATATAATTTCAAAATAAAGTTGTATTACGTTAAAATCCAACGAAATATTGCGCGTGCAACAAGTAATGAAATTAAAATTTTCAAATTCCAAAAATAATATATTTTTTAAACTAATTGCGTGTTTGGTGCATAGTTACTACCTAGTTATTATAATTACATCCCATTTATTATTTCTTAAAGTCCATTTTCTTGTTAAGCCTAATCCATACCTCCTAGGAAAGTTTGCAGCCCAGCGGGGCGGAGAATAACAAGTTGACCCGGATATTATGTACAACTGTCGGCCCAGTTGCATTGCTGATGTTGAAAAAAGGCCTGTGTAGTACAGTACAACCTAACATGGTTACTCAGCCCACATTCAGCGACGCTGGGAAGGCCCAAACAAGGCTTCTGTACAACTTTTTGAAGTCACTGAGCTCAATTAATAACTTAAGAAAAAGTTAGATTACAGCGGAACCTAATTAAAAGTTGTCACGAGCAAATAAATAATTCAATGGGTCCCACTTGTGCGTGTGCGCGTGTGTGTGCGTGTGTGCGTGTGTATGTGTGTGTGTGTGTGTGTGTGAGAGAGAGAGAGAGAGAGAGAGAGAGAGAGACCCATCGGTCGATGCTCTTAAATACATCTTTCAGCCATATGCATTGCTGATGCTCAGTAAAAACTTATATAGTTGACACAATCATATAGAACATCATAGCACACTGAACTTGCATACAAAAATTTCACGCAGGCGGCACAACCAGGATGGAAGGAGTGGATCGCTATGGGAAGGGCTATGTTGAAACCAACGAAGTCGTACATAATGGTTCGTCGTCTTTATCAATGATGGGGAAATATCTTGAATGTTGTGCAAAGAAAATAGACAGACAACACAATAAGTTCTGCTAGCACATTAAGTTGACGTACAGCCCTTTCTAAAAAAAGTTCAGGTACAAAATTAGAATAGGTCACAATCAAATGTACTGGCATATCAGTGCTTCACACCCATAGCTCGGATTTAACTAGTATCTGACAAGATTCAGTTGTTACCTCAAATTAGAGCACATCCAGGCAGCCAGCCCTGCCTCTTCTCCTAAAGAAGCAGTGGCCTCCGCCACATGATGGAGTAGGCCCTGTGCCATCCATCGTTCGGAGCAACACGGGGAAAGTCTGACGTTGACTCCTGTAATGAACATCGTCGACGGACCCTGGCACCAGCGGCGGCGGCAGGACTTTGATTGATGGATTGACCACTTCTTCGACATGCACGAACAATCGATATAGGTACATCCCTAAAATGGTCCGCGGCGGCCTTGGTGGCGATGAATAGTGCAACCCCGGTTCCTGCACCAGTATCTCAACACCAATCACATTCGGTATGGTGGACGGCTTCTTCATCCATGCCATAACCGTCAGAGCCCAGCTGTCTGGAGGAACAAACATACTTACGAGCTCACCTCCAAGGTCGTTGATAAGCTCATTCATGCACTCGCTGTTCCAAGCACGTCGAGGCATGCCGTGGAAGGTAAGCTTTGTTAAAAACTCAAGCTTAGAGGGCACCGAGCCCCATCCTGGGTGCCACGGATCAAAGCTCACCAGCGCGCCATCGCAGAACAAACGCGTGGAAGATTCGAACACACGACTGTAGTCGAAAGTTGTACGGAACCTGATGAAGAAATCAGCCAGTGGCGGACAGACTTCGACGAGCAAGTCACTTATTTGGATGTCGTGCGCAATGCCAAGAGCTTTAACAAGGTCGTCCGGCAAGACGGGAGGCCGGTCGCCGTTGATGGTTACCATCAGCACTTTGTCGGCAAACTGGTCGTCAAGCGCCGCCATGCCATTGTTGAGCGACAGCATGCAACGACCGAAGGCGGGACGAACCTTAGGATCTCCGGCTCGGAGATCCGCGTTGACCGGCGACATGATAGTGCGCTTGAGTACAGGGAGTACAGGAGGGGGATTTGGGGGAACTAGAGTAGGAATCGAGATTCCAGAGGTGGGGGAGGGGCGGGAGACTAGGGATGAAAAGGTAGCATGAATTTCGAGCAAGCGCCAATATGCTCTCGGCGCGCAAGTGCATGAAAACAATGGTGGCGCCCACATGTCGGCCTAAGAGTCCTTATTCTTTCTTTTTTGGAGAGCCCGACTTTATTTTTCAGGATCTTTTGAGAGCCCGGCCTGAGAGTCATAATTGACCTGTTTGGCATTGCATTACTACTCGGCCCATATTCAACGACTCACTGGCCCAAACAAGTGTACATCATCGAAAAGACACTGAGCTCAAATTATATAACTTGAAAAAAGGAGATATACTCTGAACACTGGAGAATGGTGATGCCCTCATTTAGCCCACCAGTAGTTCGATACAATAAACAATTCGAAACAACGATATATACAACATTCAAACTGACTAGTGACTACTACTGACATAAACAGCAAGACATGATAGTTCATAAGAAGTCTTGCTACACCACCAAAACGCACCCATCTGCAGTGCTCAGACTCTCGTGATCCAAACGAGAATGACATTCTAAACAGAAGCAATTATTACATAGTAAGAGTGACATAGACGAGGATGACCAAATGACAAGGAATATGCATAACAAAGAAAGAACTACCCATCCAGAACCAGCAACAAAGACAACAAAGTCATTCGAAGAGATGATCCAACACCATCATAATTTGCAGCCCCGCTTCAGGATCAGTGATCCAGAGACACCAGTACTCCACCCTTTCGATGCAACAGCCCAATTACCTATCAACCTGAAGGCTTGAACCACATCACTACCTATCATAATTGAGACATCCAAGGATCAAAGTTAATTCGGATGCCTTTGTCATTCTCACCTTCTTTTGGCTGCAGGCTATATCGTTGACAACCAAGGGAGTTTGCTCCCGAACTCCTAGGGCTCGTCGTGTAGACACAGTTTTCCATAGCAAACAGAGCCTCTCTGCCATCAAGTTCCTTGCCAACGATGATCTCCTGGTTAATCAGATAATTGAGTCCGAGAAACAGAGAGTGTGAACCAAGGATGTTTACCCGCCTCCAACTAAAAAATCCTAAAGGGACCAACAAGCTGGTATCCTTCTCATAGACGTAACAACCACTGTCCAGATACTCACGTATTACACGGTGCTTGTATACAGTGGGTTTTTTGCAATATAACTTTTCTGGCTCATGTGTCCGAATGATCATCAGTCTTTTGTCGTCGTCTGATCGAGCGAGGAACCAGTTGTGCTTCTCTGTTTTGGGAAAGGTGGTGTGATTACAAAGGGCCGTAACTGTAGGGACACTGCATCTTATCAAAAAGGACAGGCATTGTTAATGTAAGATCAGCATTGTTTAGAGTATGAGTAGGATAATGCAAGAAACAACATTGATATGTCCCTGTTGGAACCGGGAGGAAAATACAGGGAAATGTATACTGGGTTCGAAAATATAGAAGTGCCATGCATGGTTATACTCATGTTATCTTGCAATCGATTCTTCACAAGAAACTACCATGTCATGCATGTTATGTAATCATGTTCTGTCCTCACAAACAAATTCTTCAAGGTAACTAACAGACCATGCATTGTTATATACTCATGTTCTGTGGGCAAATTTTTTGTGAGGATATTATTCTAGCCATTGATTGCTAAAGGGCGAATATAGGTATGTACACATGGTAAGCATTGCAGGATTTCACTACTTCCAAATATAGAGTTCTCCATATGCACATTTACTTCCCTAATGTATGGTTAGATGAAACCAACAGTGTGCTGCAAGTTTCTACATCATGAAAATGAGGAAACTAACATGGCCATTGATACACACTCATATTTAGTAGTAGTATCTAGATTACTGTAAAATAAGGATAATATCCATATATTCCAAACCATTTGATTATTCAGGGTACAAATTGGCTGTAATGACATGGTCACAATCGCATGAATTAACTCATTCCAAATATAGCTGATTTACGGCATCTCTAATACATTGCCATAGTTCTACTCAAATTCTGCTCAAACAGGGATATGCCAATCATCACAAAAAGTTCAAACAGTGTCATGGTGTCATCATTAACATGAGATGGAAACAACTTACACGCGCCGTCCCAGCAATACGTGGTGCCATCTGCTTTGTCGATCGCGTAGATGATGCCATTGTGTTCAATGGCATCACAGAAGTGTGTATCAGCTTTGACGATGATCCACTGCGAGCTGAGTTGTCTCCAGCTAAAGAAGGCACTGGCGTAAAGATAGGCGAGTCCGCGGTCGAACAAGGCAATTAGCTTGAAGTCTGCGTAATTCGCCTGTCATGTGGGCACTTTGCAGATTACAATCTTCTGCAAAACAAGGTCCATCCAACTGACGTGGTAATCTAGATGACTTGGACCACGATGGAAATACTCTATATAATCCAACAGAGGAAGGATAATCTCATGGGAGGTCTGGAAGTTCACGAGCACCAACTTTTTACCGTCTTCTCTGAAGGCAGCCATCCAGTGGGAGTTCATGCCGACCCAGTACATACCTGCCAAGAAGTTTTGGGCGATGGTGATCGGATCGATGTCGAGGGAAATGACGTACGGTGACCCACTACATACCTGCAAAGAAGTTTTGGCTAATGGAGATCGGATTGAAGTCGAGGGGCATCATGTACGCCTCCGTATCATGGTGAGCCAATCTCACAAGACCAGATAGCAGCAAGAAGGGTGTCTTGAAAATCTTAGGCCTCGCTTCGATGATGGCCTTGTGCATGTCCCTCGAGCATGCAGCCAGCCGCAGGGCGCTCAACATATCCATACACGAACAACAGAGGTCGAGGATGTCACTGGGGATATTGCTCCAATCGCGGCTCATATGGATTCTGTGTGGTTTGCGTTCGGCCATGGTGGAGTTTGGAAGGTGGGGGTTTTGGGGGGCTTGATTTACGGGGGAGAAGGATGTCGGTGCTAGAGTGGCTAACAAGGGAATAGTGGTACTGGGGGAGGCGAGTGAGGTGACGGTACACGAGGGCACAGTGAGATGGAGACGGAGACGGAGAAGGAGATGGAGATGGAGTGGTGCTATGGGAGTGGAGAGGGAGACGAGGCGAGGCGCCAATGTGCTGTACAGCGGCGGTGACAGACTGCACAGTGCATAGGGTTAGGCTGACTTTGGTAACCCGAACACGCCGCCTGGACTAGTGTCAGGCGCAGGGTGTTGTCACTTCACTGTGAGGACCGGATGAATAGTATTTTAACCATCAAGTGTACTACAGTTGTACTACTACTAGTAGTAGGAACATGAGTACTCCAGTATTGTATAGCGGAAATAGGTCTCCCATGCTAGCATGCCTGTTCACTTCATCGTTCAGGTATTATCCATATTGCGAGCAGAACCAAATTCTCATGCATGCCCAATCAATGCCCTGTCGTGATGCATGCAGTGGTCATTCTGGTGCATCAAGGACGGCATGCAGATCGTTCCACACTTGAGAAGAGGAAAAATGGAAAGGTAGAACGCGGCAGCAGAGGAAGAGAACGCTGGCTAACGAGGCTGGGAGGGGATTGAGCAGGAAGTTAATGCTCCACGCCTAAAGGTTTTGGGAAAACCTGATTTTCATAAGGTGACTTATACTCACCTAAACGGAGGGAGTATTCCTTAACCAGAGAATGTTGTGTCTCCCACTCACGCGCTAAAAAAAAGTTATGACACATTTTTTTATCTGTTTGCATAGGTCCCACATATCAGGAAGGATGGGCACGTACACGAATAGGTATGACTCATCAGTCTACCCGCATAGCCTTTCCGTTTAGTCTACCGAGCCGTCTAATCAACTGCATGCACGCCACTTCTCCCATTTACTTCTCCATCGGGAACCGATTCTCCTCGGCTTCTTCACCTCCCCTTCGTCTTCATTTGCATCCAAACCCCACTGCGTTCACATTGTTTTAACCTCTTTAAATAATCATCTAATACTTCAGTTAGACTAGCCATCTAATCCTAATTCTCCAAACCATAGCCCTCCGTTCCAGCGGTTCCAAATGGCGAAAGAGATCGAGATGCTGGTTTTTAGCGTCCAACATGTCCTCGTCGAAGGCTCGATGTGCATAGTTGCCACCGTCACCGTCCACCCAAGGGTTGTTTGGTAGTGGATCAACAATGTATCCAACTCCCTCGAAAAGGTAGAGACGAGGGTCATAGGTCTCGACGCAGAGTACACGGAGCGTGCCCCTGGGAAGATCCAGTGCGCCGCTGTCCTTCAGCTGTGCCTCGAAGATGATGTTTTGGTGTACCACATCATACACTCGCCCTCCATACCAGGTGAGCTTCACGATTTCTTGTCTCGGGAGGACATATACTTCTGTGGGGCAGCCATCGAAGGGGACAAACAGAAGCTGGAGCCGTACAACCTTGATTTGAAAAGCATCGCTGACCTACAAAATTCCTGTAGAATATTGTGATAAACAGACACCATCCCTATTCGACGTAGCGAATTTTGTGCTCAGTACAAATCTTCAGAAGGGTGACGAGACGGTGGCATTAAGGTCATCTGGATGGGAGAATTATCCCTTGATGTACAAGCGGATAAAATATGGTGCCCTCGATGCCCGTGTGAGTTTCGAGATAGCTGCGAGGTCCAAAGAGCTTGTTGCGAAGCCGTCTCCCAGAGAGAATGACAAGAAGAAGAAGAAGAAGAAGAAGAAGAAGAAGAAGAAGAAGAAGAA